>NW_027457947.1:0-15000 GCF_050624435.1 Tenrec ecaudatus
CTTGCAGGAACTCTACAGCGATTCTAAATTCCTATCCTTTTACACACGCACACACACACTCACACGCTTGCATAATGCCTGCAGGGCTTCTGTCTTCATGTCCTTTTTTACACACACACAGACACACAACCTTGCACAATCTCTAGAGTCCTTTTGATTTCTTGTCCTTTTTACACACACACACACACACACACACACACACACACTTCCAGAATCTCTAGAGGGCTTCTGACGTCATGTCCTTGTTAAACACATACACACACACACACACACACACACACATCCTTGCAGAATTCCTGGATGGATTCTTACTTTGTGTCCTTTTTAAACACACACACACACACACACACACACACCCTTGCAGAATATCTAGAGGGTTTCTGAATGTGTGTCCGTTTCACATACACACACACACACACACACACACATCCACACCCTTACAGAACCTCTGGACGGCTTCAGACTCCATGTCCTTTTTACACACTCACACACACACACACACACACTTTTTGCAGAATCAATAGTCGGCTTCTGACTTAGTGTCCTTTTTTCACACACGCACACAGACACACACATACACTTTTGCAGAATCAATAGTCGGCTTCTGACTTGGTGTCCTTTTTACACACACGCACACAGACCCATACACACACCTGTGCAGAATCTGTGGAGGACTTCTAACAACATGTCCTTTTTACACACACACACACACACAAAGACATACTCTTGCAGGATCTCTAGATTGCTTCTGACTTGGTGTCCTTTATACACACACACACACATACACCCTTCCAGAACTCTACAAGGATTCTGACTTCATGTCCTTTTTACACACACACACACACACACACACACACACACACACATGCATCCTTGCAGAATCGCAGGAATTCATCTCACGTCATGTAATTTATACACATACACTCAAACTTATTCCCTTGCAAAATCACTTGAGGGTTTCTTACTTCGTGTTCTTTTTACAAACATACTTAAAACACACACAGACACACCCTTGCAGGATCTCTAGAGGGCTTCTGACTTGGTGTCCCTTTTAAACACACACACACACACACACACACACCCTTGCAGAATATCTAGAGGGTTTCTGAATGTGTGTCCGTTTCACATACACACACACACACACACACACACACATCCACACCCTTACAGAACCTCTGGACGGCTTCAGACTCCATGTCCTTTTTACACACTCACACACACACACACACACACACTTTTTGCAGAATCAATAGTCGGCTTCTGACTTAGTGTCCTTTTTTCACACACGCACACAGACACACACATACACTTTTGCAGAATCAATAGTCGGCTTCTGACTTGGTGTCCTTTTTACACACACGCACACAGACCCATACACACACCTGTGCAGAATCTGTGGAGGACTTCTAACAACATGTCCTTTTTACACACACACACACACACAAAGACATACTCTTGCAGGATCTCTAGATTGCTTCTGACTTGGTGTCCTTTATACACACACACACACATACACCCTTCCAGAACTCTACAAGGATTCTGACTTCATGTCCTTTTTACACACACACACACACACACACACACACACACACACACATGCATCCTTGCAGAATCGCAGGAATTCATCTCACGTCATGTAATTTATACACATACACTCAAACTTATTCCCTTGCAAAATCACTTGAGGGTTTCTTACTTCGTGTTCTTTTTACAAACATACTTAAAACACACACAGACACACCCTTGCAGGATCTCTAGAGGGCTTCTGACTTGGTGTCCTTTTTACACACACGCACACAGACACACATACACACACCTGTGCAGAATCTTTGGAGGACTTCTAAAATGTCGTTTATAAACACACACACACACACACATCCCTTGCAGAATCTCTAGAGGGATTCAGACTTCGTGTCCTTTTTACACACACACACACACACACACACATCCTTGCAGGAACTCTACAGCGATTCTAAATTCCTATCCTTTTACACACGAACACACACACTCACACGCTTGCATAATGCCTGCAGGGCTTCTGTCTTCATGTCCTTTTTATACACACACACAGACACACAACCTTGCACAATCTCTAGAGTTCTTTTGATTTCTTGTCCTTTATACACACACACACACACTCACACAAACACATCATTCCAGAATCTCTAGAGGGTTTCTGACTTTTTTCTTTACACACACACACACACACACACACACACACACACACACCTTTGCAGAAACTATGGAGTGTTTCTGACTTCATGTGTACTTTTTACACACACACACACACACACATACAACCTTGCAGAATCTCTGGAGGGCTTCTGATTTTGTGTCCTTTTTACACAAACATACACACATACACACACCCTTGAAGAATCTCTAGAGGGCTTCTGACTTCGTGTCTTTTTACACAAACACACACACACACCACACACACATACACTTTGGTAGAATCTCTGGATGGTGGCTGACTTGCTGTCCTTTTTACACACACACACACACACACACAAACACTTGAAGAATATCTAGAGGGTTTTTGAATTTGTGTCTGTTTACTCACACACACACACACACACACACACACACTTACAGAACCTCTGGACGGCTTCAGACTCCATGTCCTTTTTACACACACACACACACACACACACACACACACATACACTTTTGCAGAATCAATAGTCGGCTTATGACTTGGTGTCTTTTTTACACACACGCACACAGACACATACACACACCTGTGCAGAATCTGTGGAGGACTTCTAACAACATGTCCTTTTTGCACACACACACACACACACACACAAAGACATACTCTTCCAGGATCTCTAGAGTGCTTCTGACTTGGTGTCCTTTATACACACACACGCACATACACCCTTCCAGAACTCTACAAGGATTCTGACTTCATGTCCTTTTTACACACACACACTCACACACAAACACACCATTGCAGAATCAATAGAGGGCTTCTGACTTCATGTCCTTTTTAAACAGACACACACACACACCCTTACAGAACCTCTGGAGGGCTTCTGATTTCATGTCCTTTTTACAAACACCCCCCCACACAAACGACCTTGCAGAATTTCTAGAGGGCTTCTGACTTTGTGACCTTATTACACACGCACACACTCACACACATAAAACCTTGCAGAATCTCTTGAGAGCTTCATACTTGGTCTCCTTTTTACAAAAACACACACACATCATGGCAGAATCTCTAGATGGCTTCTGACTTCAGGATCTTTTTACACACACACACACACACACACACACACACACCTTTGCAGAAACTATGGAGTGTTTCTGACTTCATGTGTCCTTTTTACACACACTCACACACACACCCTTGCAGAATCTCTTGAGGCCTTCTGACGTCATGTCCTTGTTAAACACACACACACACACACACACACACACACTTGCATAATCTCTGGAGGGCTTCTGACTTCGTGTCCTTTTTACACACACACACTCACACACACACCCTCCCTCACACTGATACTCATACCTTTGGAAAATTCCTAGAGGGCTTCTGACTTCCTGTCCTTTTTACACACACACACACACACACACACATCCTTGCAGAATTCCTGGATGGCTTCTTACTTTGTGTCCTTTTTAAACACACACACACACACACACACACACACAGATACACACACCCTTGCAGAAATTCTAGAGGGCTTCGGACTTCGTGTTCTTTTTACGCACACACACACACACACACAGACATGCACGCACCCTTGCAGAGTCTCTGGAATGCTTCTGACTTCGTGTTCTTTTTACACACACACACACACACACACACACACATACATGCATCCTTGCAGAATCGCAGGAATTCATCTCACGTCATGGAGTTTATACACATACACATACACACTCAAACTCATTCCCTTGCAAAATCACTTGAGGGTTTCTTACTTCGTGTTCTTTTTACAAACATACTTAAAACACACACAGACACACCCTTGCAGGATCTCTAGAGGGCTTCTGACTTGGTGTCCTTTTTACACACACGCACACAGACACACATACACACACCTGTGCAGAATCTTTGGAGGACTTCTAAAATGTCGTTTATAAACACACACATATCCATTGCAGAATCTCTAGAGGGATTCAGACTTCGTGTCCTTTTTACACACACACACACACACACATCCTTGCAGGAACTCTACAGCGATTCTAAATTCCTATCCTTTTACACACGCACACACACACTCACACGCTTGCATAATGCCTGCAGGGCTTCTGTCTTCATGTCCTTTTTTACACACACACAGACACACAACCTTGCACAATCTCTAGAGTCCTTTTGATTTCTTGTCCTTTTTACACACACACACACACACACACACACACACACACACTTCCAGAATCTCTAGAGGGCTTCTGACGTCATGTCCTTGTTAAACACATACACACACACACACACACACACACACATCCTTGCAGAATTCCTGGATGGATTCTTACTTTGTGTCCTTTTTAAACACACACACACACACACACACACACACCCTTGCAGAATATCTAGAGGGTTTCTGAATGTGTGTCCGTTTCACATACACACACACACACACACACACACATCCACACCCTTACACTTACAGAACCTCTGGACGGCTTCAGACTCCATGTCCTTTTTACACACTCACACACACACACACACACACTTTTTGCAGAATCAATAGTCGGCTTCTGACTTAGTGTCCTTTTTTCACACACGCACACAGACACACACATACACTTTTGCAGAATCAATAGTCGGCTTCTGACTTGGTGTCCTTTTTACACACACGCACACAGACCCATACACACACCTGTGCAGAATCTGTGGAGGACTTCTAACAACATGTCCTTTTTACACACACACACACACACAAAGACATACTCTTGCAGGATCTCTAGATTGCTTCTGACTTGGTGTCCTTTATACACACACACACACATACACCCTTCCAGAACTCTACAAGGATTCTGACTTCATGTCCTTTTTACACACACACACACACACACACACACACACACACACATGCATCCTTGCAGAATCGCAGGAATTCATCTCACGTCATGTAATTTATACACATACACTCAAACTTATTCCCTTGCAAAATCACTTGAGGGTTTCTTACTTCGTGTTCTTTTTACAAACATACTTAAAACACACACAGACACACCCTTGCAGGATCTCTAGAGGGCTTCTGACTTGGTGTCCCTTTTAAACACACACACACACACACACACACACCCTTGCAGAATATCTAGAGGGTTTCTGAATGTGTGTCCGTTTCACATACACACACACACACACACACACACACATCCACACCCTTACAGAACCTCTGGACGGCTTCAGACTCCATGTCCTTTTTACACACTCACACACACACACACACACACACTTTTTGCAGAATCAATAGTCGGCTTCTGACTTAGTGTCCTTTTTTCACACACGCACACAGACACACACATACACTTTTGCAGAATCAATAGTCGGCTTCTGACTTGGTGTCCTTTTTACACACACGCACACAGACCCATACACACACCTGTGCAGAATCTGTGGAGGACTTCTAACAACATGTCCTTTTTACACACACACACACACACAAAGACATACTCTTGCAGGATCTCTAGATTGCTTCTGACTTGGTGTCCTTTATACACACACACACACATACACCCTTCCAGAACTCTACAAGGATTCTGACTTCATGTCCTTTTTACACACACACACACACACACACACACACACACACACACACACACATGCATCCTTGCAGAATCGCAGGAATTCATCTCACGTCATGTAATTTATACACATACACTCAAACTTATTCCCTTGCAAAATCACTTGAGGGTTTCTTACTTCGTGTTCTTTTTACAAACATACTTAAAACACACACAGACACACCCTTGCAGGATCTCTAGAGGGCTTCTGACTTGGTGTCCTTTTTACACACACGCACACAGACACACATACACACACCTGTGCAGAATCTTTGGAGGACTTCTAAAATGTCGTTTATAAACACACACACACACACACATCCCTTGCAGAATCTCTAGAGGGATTCAGACTTCGTGTCCTTTTTACACACACACACACACACACATCCTTGCAGGAACTCTACAGCGATTCTAAATTCCTATCCTTTTACACACGAACACACACACTCACACGCTTGCATAATGCCTGCAGGGCTTCTGTCTTCATGTCCTTTTTATACACACACACAGACACACAACCTTGCACAATCTCTAGAGTTCTTTTGATTTCTTGTCCTTTATACACACACACACACACTCACACAAACACATCATTCCAGAATCTCTAGAGGGTTTCTGACTTTTTTCTTTACACACACACACACACACACACACACACACACCTTTGCAGAAACTATGGAGTGTTTCTGACTTCATGTGTACTTTTTACACACACACACACACACACATACAACCTTGCAGAATCTCTGGAGGGCTTCTGATTTTGTGTCCTTTTTACACAAACATACACACATACACACACCCTTGAAGAATCTCTAGAGGGCTTCTGACTTCGTGTCTTTTTACACAAACACACACACACACCACACACACATACACTTTGGTAGAATCTCTGGATGGTGGCTGACTTGCTGTCCTTTTTACACACACACACACACACACACAAACACTTGAAGAATATCTAGAGGGTTTTTGAATTTGTGTCTGTTTACTCACACACACACACACACACACACACACACACTTACAGAACCTCTGGACGGCTTCAGACTCCATGTCCTTTTTACACACACACACACACACACACACACACACACACATACACTTTTGCAGAATCAATAGTCGGCTTATGACTTGGTGTCTTTTTTACACACACGCACACAGACACATACACACACCTGTGCAGAATCTGTGGAGGACTTCTAACAACATGTCCTTTTTGCACACACACACACACACACACACACAAAGACATACTCTTCCAGGATCTCTAGAGTGCTTCTGACTTGGTGTCCTTTATACACACACACGCACATACACCCTTCCAGAACTCTACAAGGATTCTGACTTCATGTCCTTTTTACACACACACACTCACACACAAACACACCATTGCAGAATCAATAGAGGGCTTCTGACTTCATGTCCTTTTTAAACAGACACACACACACACCCTTACAGAACCTCTGGAGGGCTTCTGATTTCATGTCCTTTTTACAAACACCCCCCCACACAAACGACCTTGCAGAATTTCTAGAGGGCTTCTGACTTTGTGACCTTATTACACACGCACACACTCACACACATAAAACCTTGCAGAATCTCTTGAGAGCTTCATACTTGGTCTCCTTTTTACAAAAACACACACACATCATGGCAGAATCTCTAGATGGCTTCTGACTTCAGGATCTTTTTACACACACACACACACACACACACACACACACCTTTGCAGAAACTATGGAGTGTTTCTGACTTCATGTGTCCTTTTTACACACACTCACACACACACCCTTGCAGAATCTCTTGAGGCCTTCTGACGTCATGTCCTTGTTAAACACACACACACACACACACACACACTTGCATAATCTCTGGAGGGCTTCTGACTTCGTGTCCTTTTTACACACACACACTCACACACACACCCTCCCTCACACTGATACTCATACCTTTGGAAAATTCCTAGAGGGCTTCTGACTTCCTGTCCTTTTTACACACACACACACACACACACACATCCTTGCAGAATTCCTGGATGGCTTCTTACTTTGTGTCCTTTTTAAACACACACACACACACACACACACACACACACACAGATACACACACCCTTGCAGAAATTCTAGAGGGCTTCGGACTTCGTGTTCTTTTTACGCACACACACACACACACACACAGACATGCACGCACCCTTGCAGAGTCTCTGGAATGCTTCTGACTTCGTGTTCTTTTTACACACACACACACACACACACACACACACACACACACACATACATGCATCCTTGCAGAATCGCAGGAATTCATCTCACGTCATGGAGTTTATACACATACACATACACACTCAAACTCATTCCCTTGCAAAATCACTTGAGGGTTTCTTACTTCGTGTTCTTTTTACAAACATACTTAAAACACACACAGACACACCCTTGCAGGATCTCTAGAGGGCTTCTGACTTGGTGTCCTTTTTACACACACGCACACAGACACACATACACACACCTGTGCAGAATCTTTGGAGGACTTCTAAAATGTCGTTTATAAACACACACATATCCATTGCAGAATCTCTAGAGGGATTCAGACTTCGTGTCCTTTTTACACACACACACACACACACACATCCTTGCAGGAACTCTACAGCGATTCTAAATTCCTATCCTTTTACACACGCACACACACACTCACACGCTTGCATAATGCCTGCAGGGCTTCTGTCTTCATGTCCTTTTATACACACACACAGACACACAACCTTGCACAATCTCTAGAGTCCTTTTGATTTCTTGTCCTTTTTACACACACACACACACATACACACACACACACACACACTTCCAGAATCTCTAGAGGGCTTCTGACGTCATGTCCTTGTTAAACACATACACACACACACACACACACACACATCCTTGCAGAATTCCTGGATGGATTCTTACTTTGTGTCCTTTTTAAACACACACACACACACACACACACACCCTTGCAGAATATCTAGAGGGTTTCTGAATGTGTGTCCGTTTCACATACACACACACACACACACACACATCCACACCCTTACAGAACCTCTGGACGGCTTCAGACTCCATGTCCTTTTTACACACTCACACACACACACACACACACTTTTTGCAGAATCAATAGTCGGCTTCTGACTTAGTGTCCTTTTTTCACACACGCACACAGACACACACATACACTTTTGCAGAATCAATAGTCGGCTTCTGACTTGGTGTCCTTTTTACACACACGCACACAGACCCATACACACACCTGTGCAGAATCTGTGGAGGACTTCTAACAACATGTCCTTTTTACACACACACACACACACAAAGACATACTCTTGCAGGATCTCTAGATTGCTTCTGACTTGGTGTCCTTTATACACACACACACACATACACCCTTCCAGAACTCTACAAGGATTCTGACTTCATGTCCTTTTTACACACACACACACACACACACACACACACACACACACACATGCATCCTTGCAGAATCGCAGGAATTCATCTCACGTCATGTAATTTATACACATACACTCAAACTTATTCCCTTGCAAAATCACTTGAGGGTTTCTTACTTCGTGTTCTTTTTACAAACATACTTAAAACACACACAGACACACCCTTGCAGGATCTCTAGAGGGCTTCTGACTTGGTGTCCTTTTTACACACACGCACACAGACACACATACACACACCTGTGCAGAATCTTTGGAGGACTTCTAAAATGTCGTTTATAAACACACACACACACACACATCCCTTGCAGAATCTCTAGAGGGATTCAGACTTCGTGTCCTTTTTACACACACACACACACACACACATCCTTGCAGGAACTCTACAGCGATTCTAAATTCCTATCCTTTTACACACGAACACACACACTCACACGCTTGCATAATGCCTGCAGGGCTTCTGTCTTCATGTCCTTTTTATACACACACACAGACACACAACCTTGCACAATCTCTAGAGTTCTTTTGATTTCTTGTCCTTTATACACACACACACACACTCACACAAACACATCATTCCAGAATCTCTAGAGGGTTTCTGACTTTTTTCTTTACACACACACACACACACACACACACACACCTTTGCAGAAACTATGGAGTGTTTCTGACTTCATGTGTACTTTTTACACACACACACACACACATACAACCTTGCAGAATCTCTGGAGGGCTTCTGATTTTGTGTCCTTTTTACACAAACATACACACATACACACACCCTTGAAGAATCTCTAGAGGGCTTCTGACTTCGTGTCCTTTTACACAAACACACACACACACCACACACACATACACTTTGGTAGAATCTCTGGATGGTGGCTGACTTGCTGTCCTTTTTACACACACACACACACACACACACACAAACACTTGAAGAATATCTAGAGGGTTTTTGAATTTGTGTCTGTTTACTCACACACACACACATACACACTTACAGAACCTCTGGACGGCTTCAGACTCCATGTCCTTTTTACACACACACACACACACACACACACACACATACACTTTTGCAGAATCAATAGTCGGCTTATGACTTGGTGTCTTTTTTACACACACGCACACAGACACATACACACACCTGTGCAGAATCTGTGGAGGACTTCTAACAACATGTCCTTTTTGCACACACACACACACACACACACAAAGACATACTCTTCCAGGATCTCTAGAGTGCTTCTGACTTGGTGTCCTTTATACACACACACGCACATACACCCTTCCAGAACTCTACAAGGATTCTGACTTCATGTCCTTTTTACACACACACACTCACACACAAACACACCATTGCAGAATCAATAGAGGGCTTCTGACTTCATGTCCTTTTTAAACAGACACACACACACACCCTTACAGAACCTCTGGAGGGCTTCTGATTTCATGTCCTTTTTACAAACACCCCCCCACACAAACGACCTTGCAGAATTTCTAGAGGGCTTCTGACTTTGTGACCTTATTACACACGCACACACTCACACACATAAAACCTTGCAGAATCTCTTGAGAGCTTCATACTTGGTCTCCTTTTTACAAAAACACACACACATCATGGCAGAATCTCTAGATGGCTTCTGACTTCAGGATCTTTTTACACACACACACACACACACACACACACACCTTTGCAGAAACTATGGAGTGTTTCTGACTTCATGTGTCCTTTTTACACACACTCACACACACACCCTTGCAGAATCTCTTGAGGCCTTCTGACGTCATGTCCTTGTTAAACACACACACACACACACACACACTTGCATAATCTCTGGAGGGCTTCTGACTTCGTGTCCTTTTTACACACACACACTCACACACACACCCTCCCTCACACTGATACTCATACCTTTGGAAAATTCCTAGAGGGCTTCTGACTTCCTGTCCTTTTTACACACACACACACACACACACACACATCCTTGCAGAATTCCTGGATGGCTTCTTACTTTGTGTCCTTTTTAAACACACACACACACACACACACACACACACACAGATACACACACCCTTGCAGAAATTCTAGAGGGCTTCGGACTTCGTGTTCTTTTTACGCACACACACACACACACACACAGACATGCACGCACCCTTGCAGAGTCTCTGGAATGCTTCTGACTTCGTGTTCTTTTTACACACACACACACACACACACACACACACACACATACATGCATCCTTGCAGAATCGCAGGAATTCATCTCACGTCATGGAGTTTATACACATACACATACACACTCAAACTCATTCCCTTGCAAAATCACTTGAGGGTTTCTTACTTCGTGTTCTTTTTACAAACATACTTAAAACACACACAGACACACCCTTGCAGGATCTCTAGAGGGCTTCTGACTTGGTGTCCTTTTTACACACACGCACACAGACACACATACACACACCTGTGCAGAATCTTTGGAGGACTTCTAAAATGTCGTTTATAAACACACACATATCCATTGCAGAATCTCTAGAGGGATTCAGACTTCGTGTCCTTTTTACACACACACACACACACACATCCTTGCAGGAACTCTACAGCGATTCTAAATTCCTATCCTTTTACACACGCACACACACACTCACACGCTTGCATAATGCCTGCAGGGCTTCTGTCTTCATGTCCTTTTTTACACACACACAGACACACAACCTTGCACAATCTCTAGAGTCCTTTTGATTTCTTGTCCTTTTTACACACACACACACACATACACACACACACACACACACTTCCAGAATCTCTAGAGGGCTTCTGACGTCATGTCCTTGTTAAACACATACACACACACACACACACACACACACACATCCTTGCAGAATTCCTGGATGGATTCTTACTTTGTGTCCTTTTTAAACACACACACACACACACACACACACACCCTTGCAGAATATCTAGAGGGTTTCTGAATGTGTGTCCGTTTCACATACACACACACACACACACACACACATCCACACCCTTACAGAACCTCTGGACGGCTTCAGACTCCATGTCCTTTTTACACACTCACACACACACACACACACACTTTTTGCAGAATCAATAGTCGGCTTCTGACTTAGTGTCCTTTTTTCACACACGCACACAGACACACACATACACTTTTGCAGAATCAATAGTCGGCTTCTGACTTGGTGTCCTTTTTACACACACGCACACAGACCCATACACACACCTGTGCAGAATCTGTGGAGGACTTCTAACAACATGTCCTTTTTACACACACACACACACACAAAGACATACTCTTGCAGGATCTCTAGATTGCTTCTGACTTGGTGTCCTTTATACACACACACACACATACACCCTTCCAGAACTCTACAAGGATTCTGACTTCATGTCCTTTTTACACACACACACACACACACACACACACACACACACACACACACATGCATCCTTGCAGAATCGCAGGAATTCATCTCACGTCATGTAATTTATACACATACACTCAAACTTATTCCCTTGCAAAATCACTTGAGGGTTTCTTACTTCGTGTTCTTTTTACAAACATACTTAAAACACACACAGACACACCCTTGCAGGATCTCTAGAGGGCTTCTGACTTGGTGTCCCTTTTAAACACACACACACACACACACACACACCCTTGCAGAATATCTAGAGGGTTTCTGAATGTGTGTCCGTTTCACATACACACACACACACACACACACACACATCCACACCCTTACAGAACCTCTGGACGGCTTCAGACTCCATGTCCTTTTTACACACTCACACACACACACACACACACATTTTTTGCAGAATCAATAGTCGGCTTCTGACTTAGTGTCCTTTTTTCACACACGCACACAGACACACACATACACTTTTGCAGAATCAATAGTCGGCTTCTGACTTGGTGTCCTTTTTACACACACGCACACAGACCCATACACACACCTGTGCAGAATCTGTGGAGGACTTCTAACAACATGTCCTTTTTACACACACACACACACACACACAAAGACATACTCTTGCAGGATCTCTAGATTGCTTCTGACTTGGTGTCCTTTATACACACACACACACATACACCCTTCCAGAACTCTACAAGGATTCTGACTTCATGTCCTTTTTACACACACACACACACACACACACACACACACACACACACACACACACATGCATCCTTGCAGAATCGCAGGAATTCATCTCACGTCATGTAATTTATACACATACACTCAAACTTATTCCCTTGCAAAATCACTTGAGGGTTTCTTACTTCGTGTTCTTTTTACAAACATACTTAAAACACACACAGACACACCCTTGCAGGATCTCTAGAGGGCTTCTGACTTGGTGTCCCTTTTAAACACACACACACACACACACACACACCCTTGCAGAATATCTAGAGGGTTTCTGAATGTGTGTCCGTTTCACATACACACACACACACACACACACATCCACACCCTTACAGAACCTCTGGACGGCTTCAGACTCCATGTCCTTTTTACACACTCACACACACACACACACACACACTTTTTGCAGAATCAATAGTCGGCTTCTGACTTAGTGTCCTTTTTTCACACACGCACACAGACACACACATACACTTTTGCAGAATCAATAGTCGGCTTCTGACTTGGTGTCCTTTTTACACACACGCACACAGACCCATACACACACCTGTGCAGAATCTGTGGAGGACTTCTAACAACATGTCCTTTTTACACACACACACACACACACACAAAGACATACTCTTGCAGGATCTCTAGATTGCTTCTGACTTGGTGTCCTTTATACACACACACACACATACACCCTTCCAGAACTCTACAAGGATTCTGACTTCATGTCCTTTTTACACACACACACACACACACACACACACACACACACACACACACATGCATCCTTGCAGAATCGCAGGAATTCATCTCACGTCATGTAATTTATACACATACACTCAAACTTATTCCCTTGCAAAATCACTTGAGGGTTTCTTACTTCGTGTTCTTTTTACAAACATACTTAAAACACACACAGACACACCCTTGCAGGATCTCTAGAGGGCTTCTGACTTGGTGTCCTTTTTACACACACGCACACAGACACACATACACACACCTGTGCAGAATCTTTGGAGGACTTCTAAAATGTCGTTTATAAACACACACACACACACACATCCCTTGCAGAATCTCTAGAGGGATTCAGACTTCGTGTCCTTTTTACACACACACACACACACACACATCCTTGCAGGAACTCTACAGCGATTCTAAATTCCTATCCTTTTACACACGAACACACACACTCACACGCTTGCATAATGCCTGCAGGGCTTCTGTCTTCATGTCCTTTTTATACACACACACAGACACACAACCTTGCACAATCTCTAGAGTTCTTTTGATTTCTTGTCCTTTATACACACACACACACACTCACACAAACACATCATTCCAGAATCTCTAGAGGGTTTCTGACTTTTTTCTTTACACACACACACACACACACACACACACACACCTTTGCAGAAACTATGGAGTGTTTCTGACTTCATGTGTACTTTTTACACACACACACACACACACATACAACCTTGCAGAATCTCTGGAGGGCTTCTGATTTTGTGTCCTTTTTACACAAACATACACACATACACACACCCTTGAAGAATCTCTAGAGGGCTTCTGACTTCGTGTCTTTTTACACAAACACACACACACACCAC
>NW_027457947.1:17500-25000 GCF_050624435.1 Tenrec ecaudatus
TTAAACACACACACACACACACACACACACCCTTGCAGAATATCTAGAGGGTTTCTGAATGTGTGTCCGTTTCACATACACACACACACACACACACACACACATCCACACCCTTACAGAACCTCTGGACGGCTTCAGACTCCATGTCCTTTTTACACACTCACACACACACACACACACACACTTTTTGCAGAATCAATAGTCGGCTTCTGACTTAGTGTCCTTTTTTCACACACGCACACAGACACACACATACACTTTTGCAGAATCAATAGTCGGCTTCTGACTTGGTGTCCTTTTTACACACACGCACACAGACCCATACACACACCTGTGCAGAATCTGTGGAGGACTTCTAACAACATGTCCTTTTTACACACACACACACACACAAAGACATACTCTTGCAGGATCTCTAGATTGCTTCTGACTTGGTGTCCTTTATACACACACACACACATACACCCTTCCAGAACTCTACAAGGATTCTGACTTCATGTCCTTTTTACACACACACACACACACACACACACACACACACACACACACACATGCATCCTTGCAGAATCGCAGGAATTCATCTCACGTCATGTAATTTATACACATACACTCAAACTTATTCCCTTGCAAAATCACTTGAGGGTTTCTTACTTCGTGTTCTTTTTACAAACATACTTAAAACACACACAGACACACCCTTGCAGGATCTCTAGAGGGCTTCTGACTTGGTGTCCTTTTTACACACACGCACACAGACACACATACACACACCTGTGCAGAATCTTTGGAGGACTTCTAAAATGTCGTTTATAAACACACACACACACACACATCCCTTGCAGAATCTCTAGAGGGATTCAGACTTCGTGTCCTTTTTACACACACACACACACACACATCCTTGCAGGAACTCTACAGCGATTCTAAATTCCTATCCTTTTACACACGAACACACACACTCACACGCTTGCATAATGCCTGCAGGGCTTCTGTCTTCATGTCCTTTTTATACACACACACAGACACACAACCTTGCACAATCTCTAGAGTTCTTTTGATTTCTTGTCCTTTATACACACACACACACACTCACACAAACACATCATTCCAGAATCTCTAGAGGGTTTCTGACTTTTTCTTTACACACACACACACACACACACACACACACCTTTGCAGAAACTATGGAGTGTTTCTGACTTCATGTGTACTTTTTACACACACACACACACACACATACAACCTTGCAGAATCTCTGGAGGGCTTCTGATTTTGTGTCCTTTTTACACAAACATACACACATACACACACCCTTGAAGAATCTCTAGAGGGCTTCTGACTTCGTGTCTTTTTACACAAACACACACACACACCACACACACATACACTTTGGTAGAATCTCTGGATGGTGGCTGACTTGCTGTCCTTTTTACACACACACACACACACACACAAACACTTGAAGAATATCTAGAGGGTTTTTGAATTTGTGTCTGTTTACTCACACACACACACACACACACACACACACACTTACAGAACCTCTGGACGGCTTCAGACTCCATGTCCTTTTTACACACACACACACACACACACACACACACACACATACACTTTTGCAGAATCAATAGTCGGCTTATGACTTGGTGTCTTTTTTACACACACGCACACAGACACATACACACACCTGTGCAGAATCTGTGGAGGACTTCTAACAACATGTCCTTTTTGCACACACACACACACACACACACACAAAGACATACTCTTCCAGGATCTCTAGAGTGCTTCTGACTTGGTGTCCTTTATACACACACACGCACATACACCCTTCCAGAACTCTACAAGGATTCTGACTTCATGTCCTTTTTACACACACACACTCACACACAAACACACCATTGCAGAATCAATAGAGGGCTTCTGACTTCATGTCCTTTTTAAACAGACACACACACACACCCTTACAGAACCTCTGGAGGGCTTCTGATTTCATGTCCTTTTTACAAACACCCCCCCACACAAACGACCTTGCAGAATTTCTAGAGGGCTTCTGACTTTGTGACCTTATTACACACGCACACACTCACACACATAAAACCTTGCAGAATCTCTTGAGAGCTTCATACTTGGTCTCCTTTTTACAAAAACACACACACATCATGGCAGAATCTCTAGATGGCTTCTGACTTCAGGATCTTTTTACACACACACACACACACACACACACACACACCTTTGCAGAAACTATGGAGTGTTTCTGACTTCATGTGTCCTTTTTACACACACTCACACACACACCCTTGCAGAATCTCTTGAGGCCTTCTGACGTCATGTCCTTGTTAAACACACACACACACACACACACACACTTGCATAATCTCTGGAGGGCTTCTGACTTCGTGTCCTTTTTACACACACACACTCACACACACACCCTCCCTCACACTGATACTCATACCTTTGGAAAATTCCTAGAGGGCTTCTGACTTCCTGTCCTTTTTACACACACACACACACACACACACATCCTTGCAGAATTCCTGGATGGCTTCTTACTTTGTGTCCTTTTTAAACACACACACACACACACACACACACACACAGATACACACACCCTTGCAGAAATTCTAGAGGGCTTCGGACTTCGTGTTCTTTTTACGCACACACACACACACACACACACAGACATGCACGCACCCTTGCAGAGTCTCTGGAATGCTTCTGACTTCGTGTTCTTTTTACACACACACACACACACACACACACACACACACACACACACACACACATACATGCATCCTTGCAGAATCGCAGGAATTCATCTCACGTCATGGAGTTTATACACATACACATACACACTCAAACTCATTCCCTTGCAAAATCACTTGAGGGTTTCTTACTTCGTGTTCTTTTTACAAACATACTTAAAACACACACAGACACACCCTTGCAGGATCTCTAGAGGGCTTCTGACTTGGTGTCCTTTTTACACACACGCACACAGACACACATACACACACCTGTGCAGAATCTTTGGAGGACTTCTAAAATGTCGTTTATAAACACACACATATCCATTGCAGAATCTCTAGAGGGATTCAGACTTCGTGTCCTTTTTACACACACACACACACACACACATCCTTGCAGGAACTCTACAGCGATTCTAAATTCCTATCCTTTTACACACGCACACACACACTCACACGCTTGCATAATGCCTGCAGGGCTTCTGTCTTCATGTCCTTTTATACACACACACAGACACACAACCTTGCACAATCTCTAGAGTCCTTTTGATTTCTTGTCCTTTTTACACACACACACACACATACACACACACACACACACACTTCCAGAATCTCTAGAGGGCTTCTGACGTCATGTCCTTGTTAAACACATACACACACACACACACACACACGCATCCTTGCAGAATTCCTGGATGGATTCTTACTTTGTGTCCTTTTTAAACACACACACACACACACACACACACCCTTGCAGAATATCTAGAGGGTTTCTGAATGTGTGTCCGTTTCACATACACACACACACACACACACACATCCACACCCTTACAGAACCTCTGGACGGCTTCAGACTCCATGTCCTTTTTACACACTCACACACACACACACACACACTTTTTGCAGAATCAATAGTCGGCTTCTGACTTAGTGTCCTTTTTTCACACACGCACACAGACACACACATACACTTTTGCAGAATCAATAGTCGGCTTCTGACTTGGTGTCCTTTTTACACACACGCACACAGACCCATACACACACCTGTGCAGAATCTGTGGAGGACTTCTAACAACATGTCCTTTTTACACACACACACACACACAAAGACATACTCTTGCAGGATCTCTAGATTGCTTCTGACTTGGTGTCCTTTATACACACACACACACATACACCCTTCCAGAACTCTACAAGGATTCTGACTTCATGTCCTTTTTACACACACACACACACACACACACACACACACACACACATGCATCCTTGCAGAATCGCAGGAATTCATCTCACGTCATGTAATTTATACACATACACTCAAACTTATTCCCTTGCAAAATCACTTGAGGGTTTCTTACTTCGTGTTCTTTTTACAAACATACTTAAAACACACACAGACACACCCTTGCAGGATCTCTAGAGGGCTTCTGACTTGGTGTCCTTTTTACACACACGCACACAGACACACATACACACACCTGTGCAGAATCTTTGGAGGACTTCTAAAATGTCGTTTATAAACACACACACACACACACATCCCTTGCAGAATCTCTAGAGGGATTCAGACTTCGTGTCCTTTTTACACACACACACACACACACACATCCTTGCAGGAACTCTACAGCGATTCTAAATTCCTATCCTTTTACACACGAACACACACACTCACACGCTTGCATAATGCCTGCAGGGCTTCTGTCTTCATGTCCTTTTTATACACACACACAGACACACAACCTTGCACAATCTCTAGAGTTCTTTTGATTTCTTGTCCTTTATACACACACACACACACTCACACAAACACATCATTCCAGAATCTCTAGAGGGTTTCTGACTTTTTTCTTTACACACACACACACACACACACACACACACCTTTGCAGAAACTATGGAGTGTTTCTGACTTCATGTGTACTTTTTACACACACACACACACACATACAACCTTGCAGAATCTCTGGAGGGCTTCTGATTTTGTGTCCTTTTTACACAAACATACACACATACACACACCCTTGAAGAATCTCTAGAGGGCTTCTGACTTCGTGTCCTTTTACACAAACACACACACACACCACACACACATACACTTTGGTAGAATCTCTGGATGGTGGCTGACTTGCTGTCCTTTTTACACACACACACACACACACACACAAACACTTGAAGAATATCTAGAGGGTTTTTGAATTTGTGTCTGTTTACTCACACACACACACATACACACTTACAGAACCTCTGGACGGCTTCAGACTCCATGTCCTTTTTACACACACACACACACACACACACACACACACACACATACACTTTTGCAGAATCAATAGTCGGCTTATGACTTGGTGTCTTTTTTACACACACGCACACAGACACATACACACACCTGTGCAGAATCTGTGGAGGACTTCTAACAACATGTCCTTTTTGCACACACACACACACACACACACAAAGACATACTCTTCCAGGATCTCTAGAGTGCTTCTGACTTGGTGTCCTTTATACACACACACGCACATACACCCTTCCAGAACTCTACAAGGATTCTGACTTCATGTCCTTTTTACACACACACACTCACACACAAACACACCATTGCAGAATCAATAGAGGGCTTCTGACTTCATGTCCTTTTTAAACAGACACACACACACACCCTTACAGAACCTCTGGAGGGCTTCTGATTTCATGTCCTTTTTACAAACACCCCCCCACACAAACGACCTTGCAGAATTTCTAGAGGGCTTCTGACTTTGTGACCTTATTACACACGCACACACTCACACACATAAAACCTTGCAGAATCTCTTGAGAGCTTCATACTTGGTCTCCTTTTTACAAAAACACACACACATCATGGCAGAATCTCTAGATGGCTTCTGACTTCAGGATCTTTTTACACACACAC
Organism: Tenrec ecaudatus; assembly: GCF_050624435.1. Taxonomy (NCBI): domain Eukaryota; kingdom Metazoa; phylum Chordata; class Mammalia; order Afrosoricida; family Tenrecidae; genus Tenrec; species Tenrec ecaudatus. Next base: position 23,168 of record NW_027457947.1, read on the forward strand.
ACACACACACACACACACACCTTTGCAGAAACTATGGAGTGTTTCTGACTTCATGTGTCCTTTTTACACACACTCACACACACACCCTTGCAGAATCTCTTGAGGCCTTCTGACGTCATGTCCTTGTTAAACACACACACACACACACACACACACTTGCATAATCTCTGGAGGGCTTCTGACTTCGTGTCCTTTTTACACACACACACTCACACACACACCCTCCCTCACACTGATACTCATACCTTTGGAAAATTCCTAGAGGGCTTCTGACTTCCTGTCCTTTTTACACACACACACACACACACACACACATCCTTGCAGAATTCCTGGATGGCTTCTTACTTTGTGTCCTTTTTAAACACACACACACACACACACACACACACACACAGATACACACACCCTTGCAGAAATTCTAGAGGGCTTCGGACTTCGTGTTCTTTTTACGCACACACACACACACACACACAGACATGCACGCACCCTTGCAGAGTCTCTGGAATGCTTCTGACTTCGTGTTCTTTTTACACACACACACACACACACACACACACACACACATACATGCATCCTTGCAGAATCGCAGGAATTCATCTCACGTCATGGAGTTTATACACATACACATACACACTCAAACTCATTCCCTTGCAAAATCACTTGAGGGTTTCTTACTTCGTGTTCTTTTTACAAACATACTTAAAACACACACAGACACACCCTTGCAGGATCTCTAGAGGGCTTCTGACTTGGTGTCCTTTTTACACACACGCACACAGACACACATACACACACCTGTGCAGAATCTTTGGAGGACTTCTAAAATGTCGTTTATAAACACACACATATCCATTGCAGAATCTCTAGAGGGATTCAGACTTCGTGTCCTTTTTACACACACACACACACACACATCCTTGCAGGAACTCTACAGCGATTCTAAATTCCTATCCTTTTACACACGCACACACACACTCACACGCTTGCATAATGCCTGCAGGGCTTCTGTCTTCATGTCCTTTTTTACACACACACAGACACACAACCTTGCACAATCTCTAGAGTCCTTTTGATTTCTTGTCCTTTTTACACACACACACACACATACACACACACACACACACACTTCCAGAATCTCTAGAGGGCTTCTGACGTCATGTCCTTGTTAAACACATACACACACACACACACACACACACACACATCCTTGCAGAATTCCTGGATGGATTCTTACTTTGTGTCCTTTTTAAACACACACACACACACACACACACACACCCTTGCAGAATATCTAGAGGGTTTCTGAATGTGTGTCCGTTTCACATACACACACACACACACACACACACATCCACACCCTTACAGAACCTCTGGACGGCTTCAGACTCCATGTCCTTTTTACACACTCACACACACACACACACACACTTTTTGCAGAATCAATAGTCGGCTTCTGACTTAGTGTCCTTTTTTCACACACGCACACAGACACACACATACACTTTTGCAGAATCAATAGTCGGCTTCTGACTTGGTGTCCTTTTTACACACACGCACACAGACCCATACACACACCTGTGCAGAATCTGTGGAGGACTTCTAACAACATGTCCTTTTTACACACACACACACACACAAAGACATACTCTTGCAGGATCTCTAGATTGCTTCTGACTTGGTGTCCTTTATACACACACACACACATACACCCTTCCAGAACTCTACAAGGATTCTGACTTCATGTCCTTTTTACACACACACACACACACACACACACACACACACACACACACACATGCATCCTTGCAGAATCGCAGGAATTCATCTCACGTC
>NW_027457947.1:30000-47500 GCF_050624435.1 Tenrec ecaudatus
AATCACTTGAGGGTTTCTTACTTCGTGTTCTTTTTACAAACATACTTAAAACACACACAGACACACCCTTGCAGGATCTCTAGAGGGCTTCTGACTTGGTGTCCTTTTTACACACACGCACACAGACACACATACACACACCTGTGCAGAATCTTTGGAGGACTTCTAAAATGTCGTTTATAAACACACACACACACACACATCCCTTGCAGAATCTCTAGAGGGATTCAGACTTCGTGTCCTTTTTACACACACACACACACACACACATCCTTGCAGGAACTCTACAGCGATTCTAAATTCCTATCCTTTTACACACGAACACACACACTCACACGCTTGCATAATGCCTGCAGGGCTTCTGTCTTCATGTCCTTTTTATACACACACACAGACACACAACCTTGCACAATCTCTAGAGTTCTTTTGATTTCTTGTCCTTTATACACACACACACACACTCACACAAACACATCATTCCAGAATCTCTAGAGGGTTTCTGACTTTTTTCTTTACACACACACACACACACACAAACACACACACACACCTTTGCAGAAACTATGGAGTGTTTCTGACTTCATGTGTACTTTTTACACACACACACACACACACACATACAACCTTGCAGAATCTCTGGAGGGCTTCTGATTTTGTGTCCTTTTTACACAAACATACACACATACACACACCCTTGAAGAATCTCTAGAGGGCTTCTGACTTCGTGTCTTTTTACACAAACACACACACACACCACACACACATACACTTTGGTAGAATCTCTGGATGGTGGCTGACTTGCTGTCCTTTTTACACACACACACACACACACACACAAACACTTGAAGAATATCTAGAGGGTTTTTGAATTTGTGTCTGTTTACTCACACACACACACACACACACACACTTACAGAACCTCTGGACGGCTTCAGACTCCATGTCCTTTTTACACACACACACACACACACACACACACACATACACTTTTGCAGAATCAATAGTCGGCTTATGACTTGGTGTCTTTTTTACACACACGCACACAGACACATACACACACCTGTGCAGAATCTGTGGAGGACTTCTAACAACATGTCCTTTTTACACACACACACACACACAAAGACATACTCTTGCAGGATCTCTAGAGTGCTTCTGACTTGGTGTCCTTTATACACACACACACACACATACACCCTTCCAGAACTCTACAAGGATTCTGACTTCATGTCCTTTTTACACACACACACACACACACACACACACACACACACAAACTCATTTTCTTGCCAAATCTCTGCAGTCCTTCTGACTTCGTGTCCTTTTTAAACACACACACACACACACATACACTTGTAGAATCTCTGGAGGACTTCTGATTTCATGTCCTTATTGCACACACACTCCCTCACTCTCACTCTGGAGGACTTCTGATTTCATGTCCTTATTACACACACACACACACACACACACTCCCTCACTCTCACACTCATACCTTTCCAGAAAACCTAGAGGGCTTCTGATTTCATGTCCTTTTAACACAACATACTCACCCTTGCAGAATCTCTAGAGGGCTTCTGACTTCCTGTACTTTTGACACACACACACACACACAAACACCCTTGTAGAATCTCCAGACATTTTCTGACTTCGTGTTGTTTTCACACATACACACACACACACTCTGGCAGAATCTCTGGAGGGCTTCTAATATGGTTTACTTATTTCAAACACAACAAACACACACACACACACAGACCTTTGCATAATCAATATTGGGCTTCTGACTTCGTGTAATTTTTACCCTCACACACAAACACACACACACACATACAACCTTGCAGAATCTCTGGAGGGCTTCTGACTTTGTGTCCTTTTTACACAAACATACACACATACACACACCCTTGAAGAATCTCTAGTGGGCTTCTGACTTCGTGTCTTTTTACACAAACACACACACACCAAACACACATACACCCTGGTAGAATCTCTGGATGGTGGCTGACTTGCTGTCCTTTTTACACACACACACACACACACACAAACACTTGAAGAATATCTAGAGGGTTTCTGAATTTGTGTCTGTTTACACACACACACACACACACACACACACACACTTACAGAACCTCTGGATGGCTTCAGACTCCATGTCCTTTTTACACACACACACACTTTTGCAGAATTAATAGTCGGTTTCTGATATGGTATCCTTTTTACACAAACGCACACAGACACATACACACACCTGTGCAGAATCTGTGGAGGACTTCTAACAACATGTCCTTTTTACACACACACACACACACACACACATACATGCATCCTTGCAGAATCGCAGGAATTCATCTCACGTCATGGAGTTTATACACATACACATACACACTCAAACTCATTCCCTTGCAAAATCACTTGAGGGTTTCTTACTTCGTGTTCTTTTTACAAACATACTTAAAACACACACAGACACACCCTTGCCGGATCTCTAGAGGGCTTCTGACTTGGTGTCCTTTTTACACACACGCACACAGACACACATACACACACCTGTACAGAATCTTTGGAGGACTTCTAAAATGTCGTTTATAAACACACACATATCCATTGCAGAATCTCTAGAGGGATTCAGACTTCGTGTCCTTTTTACACACACACACACACACACACATCCTTGCAGGAACTCTACAGCGATTCTAAATTCCTATCCTTTTACACACGCACACACACACTCACACGCTTGCATAATGCCTGCAGGGCTTCTGTCTTCATGTCCTTTTATACACACACACACACACACAACCTTGCACAATCTCTAGAGTCCTTTTGATTTCTTGTCCTTTTTACACACACACACACACACACACACACACACACTTCCAGAATCTCTAGAGGGCTTCTGACGTCATGTCCTTGTTAAACACATACACACACACACACACACACACACACATCCTTGCAGAATTCCTGGATGGATTCTTACTTTGTGTCCTTTTTAAACACACACACACACACACACACACACACCCTTGCAGAATATCTAGAGGGTTTCTGAATGTGTGTCCGTTTCACATACACACACACACACACACACACACATCCACTCCCTTACAGAACCTCTGGACGGCTTCAGACTCCATGTCCTTTTTACACACTCACACACACACACACACACACTTTTTGCAGAATCAATACGGCTTCTGACTTAGTGTCCTTTTTTCACACACGCACACAGACACACACATACACTTTTGCAGAATCAATAGTCGGCTTCTGACTTGGTGTCCTTTTTACACACACGCACACAGACCCATACACACACCTGTGCAGAATCTGTGGAGGACTTCTAACAACATGTCCTTTTTACACACACACACACACACAAAGACATACTCTTGCAGGATCTCTAGATTGCTTCTGACTTGGTGTCCTTTATACACACACACACACATACACCCTTCCAGAACTCTACAAGGATTCTGACTTCATGTCCTTTTTACACACACACACACACACACACACACACACACACACACACACACACACACATGCATCCTTGCAGAATCGCAGGAATTCATCTCACGTCATGTAATTTATACACATACACTCAAACTTATTCCCTTGCAAAATCACTTGAGGGTTTCTTACTTCGTGTTCTTTTTACAAACATACTTAAAACACACACAGACACACCCTTGCAGGATCTCTAGAGGGCTTCTGACTTGGTGTCCTTTTTACACACACGCACACAGACACACATACACACACCTGTGCAGAATCTTTGGAGGACTTCTAAAATGTCGTTTATAAACACACACACACACACACATCCCTTGCAGAATCTCTAGAGGGATTCAGACTTCGTGTCCTTTTTACACACACACACACACACACACATCCTTGCAGGAACTCTACAGCGATTCTAAATTCCTATCCTTTTACACACGAACACACACACTCACACGCTTGCATAATGCCTGCAGGGCTTCTGTCTTCATGTCCTTTTTATACACACACACAGACACACAACCTTGCACAATCTCTAGAGTTCTTTTGATTTCTTGTCCTTTATACACACACACACACACTCACACAAACACATCATTCCAGAATCTCTAGAGGGTTTCTGACTTTTTTCTTTACACACACACACACACACACACACACACACCTTTGCAGAAACTATGGAGTGTTTCTGACTTCATGTGTACTTTTTACACACACACACACACACACATACAACCTTGCAGAATCTCTGGAGGGCTTCTGATTTTGTGTCCTTTTTACACAAACATACACACGTACACACACCCTTGAAGAATCTCTAGAGGGCTTCTGACTTCGTGTCTTTTTACACAAACACACACACACACCACACACACATACACTTTGGTAGAATCTCTGGATGGTGGCTGACTTGCTGTCCTTTTTACACACACACACACACACACACACAAACACTTGAAGAATATCTAGAGGGTTTTTGAATTTGTGTCTGTTTACTCACACACACACACACACACACACACTTACAGAACCTCTGGACGGCTTCAGACTCCATGTCCTTTTTACACACACACACACACACACACACACACACATACACTTTTGCAGAATCAATAGTCGGCTTATGACTTGGTGTCTTTTTTACACACACGCACACAGACACATACACACACCTGTGCAGAATCTGTGGAGGACTTCTAACAACATGTCCTTTTTACACACACACACACACACAAAGACATACTCTTGCAGGATCTCTAGAGTGCTTCTGACTTGGTGTCCTTTATACACACACACACACACATACACCCTTCCAGAACTCTACAAGGATTCTGACTTCATGTCCTTTTTACACACACACACACACACACACACACAAACTCATTTTCTTGCCAAATCTCTGCAGTCCTTCTGACTTCGTGTCCTTTTTAAACACACACACACACACACATACACTTGTAGAATCTCTGGAGGACTTCTGATTTCATGTCCTTATTGCACACACACTCCCTCACTCTCACTCTGGAGGACTTCTGATTTCATGTCCTTATTACACACACACACACACACACACACACACACACACTCCCTCACTCTCACACTCATACCTTTCCAGAAAACCTAGAGGGCTTCTGATTTTGTGTCCTTTTAACACAACACACTCACCCTTGCAGAATCTCTAGAGGGCTTCTGACTTCCTGTACTTTTGACACACACACACACACACAAACACCCTTGTAGAATCTCCAGACATTTTCTGACTTCGTGTTGTTTTCACACATACACACACACACACTCTGGCAGAATCTCTGGAGGGCTTCTAATATGGTTTACTTATTTCAAACACAACAAACACACACACACACACAGACCTTTGCATAATCAATATTGGGCTTCTGACTTCGTGTAATTTTTACCCTCACACACAAACACACACACACACATACAACCTTGCAGAATCTCTGGAGGGCTTCTGACTTTGTGTCCTTTTTACACAAACATACACACATACACACACCCTTGAAGAATCTCTAGTGGGCTTCTGACTTCGTGTCTTTTTACACAAACACACACACACCAAACACACATACACCCTGGTAGAATCTCTGGATGGTGGCTGACTTGCTGTCCTTTTTACACACACACACACACACAAACACTTGAAGAATATCTAGAGGGTTTCTGAATTTGTGTCTGTTTACACACACACACACACACACACACACACACACACTTACAGAACCTCTGGATGGCTTCAGACTCCATGTCCTTTTTACACACACACACACTTTTGCAGAATTAATAGTCGGTTTCTGATATGGTATCCTTTTTACACAAACGCACACAGACACATACACACACCTGTGCAGAATCTGTGGAGGACTTCTAACAACATGTCCTTTTTACACACACACACACACACACACACACACACACAAAGACATACTCTTGCAGGATCTCTAGAGTGCTTCTGACTTGGTGTCCTTTATACACACACACACACACACATACACCCTTCCAGAACTCTACAATGATTCTGACTTTATGTCCTTTTTACACACAAACACACCATTGCAGAATCAATAGAGGTCTTCTGACTTCATGTCCTTTTTACACACACACACACACACACACACCCTTACAGAACCTCTGGAGGGCTTCTGATTTCATGTCCTTTTTACACACACACACACACACACACACACTTTTGCAGAATCAATAGTCGTCTTCTGACTTCGTGTCCTTTTTACAAACACACACACACACACACACACCCTTGCAGAATTTCTAGAGGGCTTCTGAATTTGTGACCTTATTACACACGCACACACTCACACACATAAAACCTTGCAGAATCTCTTGAGAGCTTCATACTTGGTCTCCTTTTTACAAACACACACACACACACATCATGCAGAATCTCTAGATGGCTTCTGACTTCAGGATCTTTTTACACACACACACACACACCTTTGCAGAAACTATGGAGTGTTTCTGACTTCATGTGTCCTTTTTACACACACTCACACACACACACACCCTTGCAGAATCTCTTGAGGTCTTCTGACGTCATGTCCTTGTTACACGCACACACTTGCATAATCTCTGGGGGTCTGACTTTGTGTCCTTTTTACACACACACTCACACACACACCCTTCCTCACACTGATACTCATACCTTTGGAAAATTCCTAGAGGGCTTCTGACTTCCTGTCCTTTTTACACACACACACACACATATCCTTGCAGAATTCCTGGATGGCTTCTTACTTTGTGTCCTTTTTAAACACACACACACACACACACAGATACACACACCCTTGCAGAAATTCTAGAGGGCTTCGGACTTCGTGTTCTTTTTACGCACGCACACACACACACACACACACACACACAGACATGCATGCACCCTTGCAGAGTCTCTGGAATGCTTCTGACTTCGTGTTCTTTTTACACACACACACACACACACACACACATACATGCATCCTTGCAGAATCGCAGGAATTCATCTAACGTCATGTAATTTATACACATACACATACACACTCAAACTCATTCCCTTGCAAAATCACTTGAGGGTTTCTTACTTTGTGTTCTTTTTACAAACATACACACACACACAGACACACCCTTGCAGGATCTCTAGAGGGCTTCTGACTTGGTGTCCTTTTTACACACACGCACACAGACACACATACACACACCTGTTCAGAATCTTTGGAGGACTTCTAAAATGTCGTTTATAAACACACACACACACACACATCCCTTGCAGAAACTCTAGAGGGATTCAGACTTCGTGTCCTTTTTACACACACACACACACACACACACATCCTTGCAGGAACTCTACAGCGATTCTAAATTCCTATCCTTTTACACACGCACACACACACTCACACGCTTGCATAATGCCTGCAGGGCTTCTGTCTTCATGTCCTTTTTATACACACACACAGACACACAACCTTGCACAATCTCTAGAGTCCTTTTGATTTCTGGTCCTTTTTACACACACACACACACACACACCTTTGCAGAAACTATGGAGTGTTTCTGATTTCATGTGTCCTTTTTACACACACACACACACACACACATACAACCTTGCAGAATCTCTGGAGGGCTTTTGACTTTGTGTCATTTTTACACAAACATACACACATACACACACCCTTGAAGAATCTCTAGAGGGCTTCTGACTTCGTGTCTTTTTACACAAACACACACACACCACACACACATACACCCTTGTAGAATCTCTGGATGGTGGCTGACTTGCTGTCCTTTTTACACACACACACACACACACACAAACCCTTGCAGAATATCTAGAGGGTTTCTGAATTTGTGTCTGTTGTACACACACACACACACACACACACACACCCTTACAGAACCTCTGGACGGCTTCAGATTCCATGTCCTTTTTACACACACACACACACACACACACACACACACACTTTTGCAGAATCAATAGTCGGCTTCTGACTTGGTATCCTTTTTACACACACACACAGACAGACACACATACACACACCTGTGCAGAATCTGTGGAGGACTTCTAACAACATGTCCTTTTTACACACACACACACACACACACACACACACTCAAAGATATACTCTTGCAGGATCTCTAGAGTGCTTCTGACTTGGTGTCCTTTATACACACACACACATACACCCTTCCAGAACTCTACAAGGATTCTGACTTCATGTCCTTTTTACACACACACACACACACACACACACACACACACAAATTCATTTTCTTGCCAAATCTCTGCAGTCCTTCTGACTTCGTGTCCTTTTTAAACACACACACACACACACACACACACACTTGTAGAATCTCTGGAGGACTTCTGATTTCATGTCCTTTTTACACACACACACACACACACTCCCTCACTCTCACACTGATACCTTTCCAGAAAACCTAGAGGGCTTCTGATTTCATGTCCTTTTAACACAACACACTCACCCTTGCAGAATCTCTAGAGAGCTTCTGACTTCCTGTACTTTTGACACACACACACACAAACACCCTTGCAGAATCTCCAGACATTTTCTGACTTCGTGTTGTTTTCACACATACACACACACACACTCTGGTAGAATCTCTGGAGGGCTTCTAATATGGTTTACTTATTTCAAACACAACAAACACACACACACACACACAGACCTTTGCATAATCCATATTGGGCTTCTGACTTCGTGTAATTTTTACCCTCACACACAAACGCACACACACACATACACACACACATACAACCTTGCAGAATCTCTGGAGGGCTCCTGACTTTGTGTCCTTTTTACACAAACATACACACATACACACACCCTTGAAGAATCTCTAGAGGGCTTCTGACTTCGTGTTCTTTTTACACACACACACACACACACACACACACACATACATGCATCCTTGCAGAATCGCAGGAATTCATCTCACGTCATGGAGTTTATACACATACACATACACACTCAAACTCATTCCCTTGCAAAATCACTTGAGGGTTTCTTACTTCGTGTTCTTTTTACAAACATACTTAAAACACACACAGACACACCCTTGCAGGATCTCTAGAGGGCTTCTGACTTGGTGTCCTTTTTACACACACGCACACAGACACACATACACACACCTGTACAGAATCTTTGGAGGACTTCTAAAATGTCGTTTATAAACACACACATATCCATTGCAGAATCTCTAGAGGGATTCAGACTTCGTGTCCTTTTTACACACACACACACACACATCCTTGCAGGAACTCTACAGCGATTCTAAATTCCTATCCTTTTACACACGCACACACACACTCACACGCTTGCATAATGCCTGCAGGGCTTCTGTCTTCATGTCCTTTTATACACACACACACACACACACAACCTTGCACAATCTCTAGAGTCCTTTTGATTTCTTGTCCTTTTTACACACACACACACACACACACACACACACACACACACTTCCAGAATCTCTAGAGGGCTTCTGACGTCATGTCCTTGTTAAACACATACACACACACACACACACACACACATCCTTGCAGAATTCCTGGATGGATTCTTACTTTGTGTCCTTTTTAAACACACACACACACACACACACACATACCCTTGCAGAATATCTAGAGGGTTTCTGAATGTGTGTCCGTTTCACATACACACACACACACACACACACACATCCACTCCCTTACAGAACCTCTGGACGGCTTCAGACTCCATGTCCTTTTTACACACTCACACACACACACACACACACTTTTTGCAGAATCAATAGTCGGCTTCTGACTTAGTGTCCTTTTTTCACACACGCACACAGACACACACATACACTTTTGCAGAATCAATAGTCGGCTTCTGACTTGGTGTCCTTTTTACACACACGCACACAGACCCATACACACACCTGTGCAGAATCTGTGGAGGACTTCTAACAACATGTCCTTTTTACACACACACACACACACAAAGACATACTCTTGCAGGATCTCTAGATTGCTTCTGACTTGGTGTCCTTTATACACACACACACACATACACCCTTCCAGAACTCTACAAGGATTCTGACTTCATGTCCTTTTTACACACACACACACACACACACACACACACACACACACATGCATCCTTGCAGAATCGCAGGAATTCATCTCACGTCATGTAATTTATACACATACACTCAAACTTATTCCCTTGCAAAATCACTTGAGGGTTTCTTACTTCGTGTTCTTTTTACAAACATACTTAAAACACACACAGACACACCCTTGCAGGATCTCTAGAGGGCTTCTGACTTGGTGTCCTTTTTACACACACGCACACAGACACACATACACACACCTGTGCAGAATCTTTGGAGGACTTCTAAAATGTCGTTTATAAACACACACACACACACACATCCCTTGCAGAATCTCTAGAGGGATTCAGACTTCGTGTCCTTTTTACACACACACACACACACACACACATCCTTGCAGGAACTCTACAGCGATTCTAAATTCCTATCCTTTTACACACGAACACACACACTCACACGCTTGCATAATGCCTGCAGGGCTTCTGTCTTCATGTCCTTTTTATACACACACACAGACACACAACCTTGCACAATCTCTAGAGTTCTTTTGATTTCTTGTCCTTTATACACACACACACACACTCACACAAACACATCATTCCAGAATCTCTAGAGGGTTTCTGACTTTTTTCTTTACACACACACACACACACACACACACACACCTTTGCAGAAACTATGGAGTGTTTCTGACTTCATGTGTACTTTTTACACACACACACACACACACATACAACCTTGCAGAATCTCTGGAGGGCTTCTGATTTTGTGTCCTTTTTACACAAACATACACACATACACACACCCTTGAAGAATCTCTAGAGGGCTTCTGACTTCGTGTCTTTTTACACAAACACACACACACACCACACACACATACACTTTGGTAGAATCTCTGGATGGTGGCTGACTTGCTGTCCTTTTTACACACACACACACACACACACACAAACACTTGAAGAATATCTAGAGGGTTTTTGAATTTGTGTCTGTTTACTCACACACACACACACACACACACACTTACAGAACCTCTGGACGGCTTCAGACTCCATGTCCTTTTTACACACACACACACACACACACACACACACACACATACACTTTTGCAGAATCAATAGTCGGCTTATGACTTGGTGTCTTTTTTACACACACGCACACAGACACATACACACACCTGTGCAGAATCTGTGGAGGACTTCTAACAACATGTCCTTTTTACACACACACACACACACAAAGACATACTCTTGCAGGATCTCTAGAGTGCTTCTGACTTGGTGTCCTTTATACACACACACACACACATACACCCTTCCAGAACTCTACAAGGATTCTGACTTCATGTCCTTTTTACACACACACACACACACACACACACACAAACTCATTTTCTTGCCAAATCTCTGCAGTCCTTCTGACTTCGTGTCCTTTTTAAACACACACACACACACACACATACACTTGTAGAATCTCTGGAGGACTTCTGATTTCATGTCCTTATTGCACACACACTCCCTCACTCTCACTCTGGAGGACTTCTGATTTCATGTCCTTATTACACACACACACACACACACACACACACACACACACACTCCCTCACTCTCACACTCATACCTTTCCAGAAAACCTAGAGGGCTTCTGATTTTGTGTCCTTTTAACACAACACACTCACCCTTGCAGAATCTCTAGAGGGCTTCTGACTTCCTGTACTTTTGACACACACACACACACACAAACACCCTTGTAGAATCTCCAGACATTTTCTGACTTCGTGTTGTTTTCACACATACACACACACACACTCTGGCAGAATCTCTGGAGGGCTTCTAATATGGTTTACTTATTTCAAACACAACAAACACACACACACACACACAGACCTTTGCATAATCAATATTGGGCTTCTGACTTCGTGTAATTTTTACCCTCACACACAAACACACACACACACATACAACCTTGCAGAATCTCTGGAGGGCTTCTGACTTTGTGTCCTTTTTACACAAACATACACACATACACACACCCTTGAAGAATCTCTAGTGGGCTTCTGACTTCGTGTCTTTTTACACAAACACACACACACCAAACACACATACACCCTGGTAGAATCTCTGGATGGTGGCTGACTTGCTGTCCTTTTTACACACACACACACACACACACAAACACTTGAAGAATATCTAGAGGGTTTCTGAATTTGTGTCTGTTTACACACACACACACACACACACACACACTTACAGAACCTCTGGATGGCTTCAGACTCCATGTCCTTTTTACACACACACACACTTTTGCAGAATTAATAGTCGGTTTCTGATATGGTATCCTTTTTACACAAACGCACACAGACACATACACACACCTGTGCAGAATCTGTGGAGGACTTCTAACAACATGTCCTTTTTACACACACACACACACACACACACACACAAAGACATACTCTTGCAGGATCTCTAGAGTGCTTCTGACTTGGTGTCCTTTATACACACACACACACACACATACACCCTTCCAGAACTCTACAATGATTCTGACTTTATGTCCTTTTTACACACAAACACACCATTGCAGAATCAATAGAGGTCTTCTGACTTCATGTCCTTTTTACACACACACACACACACACACACCCTTACAGAACCTCTGGAGGGCTTCTGATTTCATGTCCTTTTTACACACACACACACACACACACACACTTTTGCAGAATCAATAGTCGTCTTCTGACTTCGTGTCCTTTTTACAAACACACACACACACACACACACCCTTGCAGAATTTCTAGAGGGCTTCTGAATTTGTGACCTTATTACACACGCACACACTCACACACATAAAACCTTGCAGAATCTCTTGAGAGCTTCATACTTGGTCTCCTTTTTACAAACACACACACACACACATCATGCAGAATCTCTAGATGGCTTCTGACTTCAGGATCTTTTTACACACACACACACACACCTTTGCAGAAACTATGGAGTGTTTCTGACTTCATGTGTCCTTTTTACACACACTCACACACACACACACCCTTGCAGAATCTCTTGAGGTCTTCTGACGTCATGTCCTTGTTACACGCACACACTTGCATAATCTCTGGGGGTCTGACTTTGTGTCCTTTTTACACACACACTCACACACACACCCTTCCTCACACTGATACTCATACCTTTGGAAAATTCCTAGAGGGCTTCTGACTTCCTGTCCTTTTTACACACACACACACACACACACACACACACATATCCTTGCAGAATTCCTGGATGGCTTCTTACTTTGTGTCCTTTTTAAACACACACACACACACACACAGATACACACACCCTTGCAGAAATTCTAGAGGGCTTCGGACTTCGTGTTCTTTTTACGCACGCACACACACACACACACACACACACACACACAGACATGCACGCACCCTTGCAGAGTCTCTGGAATGCTTCTGACTTCGTGTTCTTTTTACACACACACACACACACACACACATACATGCATCCTTGCAGAATCGCAGGAATTCATCTAACGTCATGTAATTTATACACATACACATACACACTCAAACTCATTCCCTTGCAAAATCACTTGAGGGTTTCTTACTTTGTGTTCTTTTTACAAACATACACACACACACAGACACACCCTTGCAGGATCTCTAGAGGGCTTCTGACTTGGTGTCCTTTTTACACACACGCACACAGACACACATACACACACCTGTTCAGAATCTTTGGAGGACTTCTAAAATGTCGTTTATAAACACACACACACACACACATCCCTTGCAGAAACTCTAGAGGGATTCAGACTTCGTGTCCTTTTTACACACACACACACACACACACACATCCTTGCAGGAACTCTACAGCGATTCTAAATTCCTATCCTTTTACACACGCACACACACACTCACACGCTTGCATAATGCCTGCAGGGCTTCTGTCTTCATGTCCTTTTTATACACACACACAGACACACAACCTTGCACAATCTCTAGAGTCCTTTTGATTTCTGGTCCTTTTTACACACACACACACACACACACACCTTTGCAGAAACTATGGAGTGTTTCTGATTTCATGTGTCCTTTTTACACACACACACACACACACACATACAACCTTGCAGAATCTCTGGAGGGCTTCTGACTTTGTGTCATTTTTACACAAACATACACACATACACACACCCTTGAAGAATCTCTAGAGGGCTTCTGACTTCGTGTCTTTTTACACAAACACACACACACCACACACACATACACCCTTGTAGAATCTCTGGATGGTGGCTGACTTGCTGTCCTTTTTACACACACACACACACACACACACACAAACCCTTGCAGAATATCTAGAGGGTTTCTGAATTTGTGTCTGTTGTACACACACACACACACACAAACACACACCCTTACAGAACCTCTGGACGGCTTCAGATTCCATGTCCTTTTTACACACACACACACACACACACACACTTTTGCAGAATCAATAGTCGGCTTCTGACTTGGTATCCTTTTTACACACACACACAGACAGACACACATACACACACCTGTGCAGAATCTGTGGAGGACTTCTAACAACATGTCCTTTTTACACACACACACACACACACACACACTCAAAGATATACTCTTGCAGGATCTCTAGAGTGCTTCTGACTTGGTGTCCTTTATACACACACACACATACACCCTTCCAGAACTCTACAAGGATTCTGACTTCATGTCCTTTTTACACACACACACACACACACACACACACACACACACACAAATTCATTTTCTTGCCAAATCTCTGCAGTCCTTCTGACTTCGTGTCCTTTTTAAACACACACACACACACACACACACACTTGTAGAATCTCTGGAGGACTTCTGATTTCATGTCCTTTTTACACACACACACACACACACTCCCTCACTCTCACACTGATACCTTTCCAGAAAACCTAGAGGGCTTCTGATTTCATGTCCTTTTAACACAACACACTCACCCTTGCAGAATCTCTAGAGAGCTTCTGACTTCCTGTACTTTTGACACACACACACACAAACACCCTTGCAGAATCTCCAGACATTTTCTGACTTCGTGTTGTTTTCACACATACACACACACACACTCTGGTAGAATCTCTGGAGGGCTTCTAATATGGTTTACTTATTTCAAACACAACAAACACACACACACACACACAGACCTTTGCATAATCCATATTGGGCTTCTGACTTCGTGTAATTTTTACCCTCACACACAAACGCACACACACACATACACACACACATACAACCTTGCAGAATCTCTGGAGGGCTCCTGACTTTGTGTCCTTTTTACACAAACATACACACATACACACACCCTTGAAGAATCTCTAGAGGGCTTCTGACTTCGTGTCTTTTTACACAAACACACACACACCAAACACACATACACCCTGGTAGAATCTCTGGATGGTGGCTGACTTGCTGTCCTTTTTACACACACACACACACACACAAACACCCTTGCAGAATATCTAGAGGGTTTCTGAATTTGTGTCTGTTTACACACACACACACACACACACACCCTTACAGAACCTCTGGACAGCTTCAGACTCCATGTCCTTTTTACACACACACACACACACACACACACATACACTTGCAGAATCAATAGTCGGCTTCTGACTTGGTGTCTTTTTTACTCACACGCACAAAGACACATACACACACCTGTGCAGAATCTGTGGAGGACTTCTAACAACATGTCCTTTTTACACACACACACACACACACACACACACACACACACACACAAAGACATACTCTTGCAGGATCTCTAGAGTGCTTCTGACTTGGTGTCCTTTATACACACACACACATACACCCTTCCAGAACTCTACAATGATTCTGATTTCATGTCCTTTTTACACACACACACACACACACACACACACACACACACACAAACACACCATTGCAGAATCAATAGAGGGCTTCTGACTTCATGTCTTTTTTATACACACACACACACACCCTTACAGAACCTCTGGAGGGCTTCTGATTTCATGTCCTTTTTTCACACACACACACACACACACACACACTTTTGCAGAATCAATAGTCGGTTTCTGACTTTGTGTCCTTTTTACAAACACCCACACACACACACGCCCTTGCAGAAATTCTAGAGGGCTTCTGAATTTGTGACCTTATTACACACTCACACACTCACACACATAAAACCTTGCAGAATCTCTTGAGAGCTTCATACTTGGTCTCCTTTTTATAAACACACACACACACCATGGCAGAATCTCTAGATGGCTTCTGACTTCAGGATCTTTTTACACACACACACACACACACACACACACACACACCTTTGCAGAAACTATGGAGTGTTTCTGACTTCATGTGTCCTTTTTACACACACTCTCACACACACACACACACCCTTGCAGAATCTCTTGAGGGCTTCTGACGTCATGTCCTTGTTACACAAACACACACTTGCATAATCTCTGGGGGGTCTGACTTCGTATCCTTTTTACACACACACACTCACACACACACCCTCCCTCACACTGATACTCATACCTTTGTAAAATTCCTAGAGGGCTTCTGACTTCCTTACCTTTTTATACACACACACACACACACACACTCACACACATCCTTGCAGAATTCCTGGATGGATTCTTACTTTGTGTCATTTTTAAACACACACACACACACACACACACACACACACACTCCAAACTCATTTTCTTGCAAAATCTCTGCAGTCCTTCTGACTTCGTGTCCTTTTTAAACACACACACACACACACACACATACACTTGTAGAATCTCTGGAGGACTTCTGATTTCATGTCCTTATTACACACACACACACACACACACACTCCCTCACTCTCACTCTGGAGGACTTCTGATTTCATGTCCTTATTACACACACACACACACACACACACACACACTCCCTCACTCTCACACTCATACCTTTCCAGAAAACCTAGAGGGCTTCTGATTTCGTGTCCTTTTAACACAACACACTCACCCTTGCAGAATCTCTAGAGGGCTTCTGACTTCCTGTACTTTTGACACACACAGACACCCTTGCAGAATCTCCAGACATTTTCTGACTTCGTGTTGTTTTCACACATACACACACACACACACACTCTGGCAGAATCTCTGGAGGGCTTCTAATATGGTTTACTTATTTCAAACACAACAAACACACACACACAGACCTTTGCATAATCAATATTGGGCTTCTGACTTCGTGTAATTTTTACCCTCACACACACACACACATACAACCTTGCAGAATCTCTGGAGGGCTTCTGACTTTGTGTCCTTTTTACACAAACATACACAC
>NW_027457947.1:50000-57500 GCF_050624435.1 Tenrec ecaudatus
TGCAGAATCTCTAGAGGGCTTCTGACTTCCTGTACTTTTGACACACACACACACAAACACCCTTGCAGAATCTCCAGATATTTTCTGACTTCGTGTTGTTTTCACACATACACACACACACACTCTGGTAGAATCTCTGGAGGGCTTCTAATATGGTTTACTTATTTCAAACACAACAAACACACACACACACACAGACCTTTGCATAATCAATATTGGGCTTCTGACTTCGTGTAATTTTTACCCTCACACACAAACGCACACACACACACACACACACACACACATACAACCTTGCAGAATCTCTGGAGGGCTTCTGACTTTGTGTTCTTTTTACACAAACATACACACATACACACACCCTTGAAGAATCTGTAGAGGGCTTCTGACTTCGTGTCTTTTTACACAAACACACACACACCAAACACACATACACCCTGGTAGAATCTCTGGATGGTGGCTGACTTGCTGTCCTTTTTACACACACACACACACACACACACACACACACACAAACACCCTTGCAGAATATCTAGAGGGTTTCTGAATTTGTGTCTGTTTACACACACACACACACACACACCCTTACAGAACCTCTGGACGGCTTCAGACTCCATGTCCTTTTTACACACACACACACACACACACATACACTTGCAGAATCAATAGTCGGCTTCTGACTTGGTGTCTTTTTTACACACACGCACACAGACACATACACACACCTGTGCAGAATCTGTGGAGGACTTCTAACAACATGTCCTTTTTACACACACACACACACACACACACACACACAAAGACATACTCTTGCAGGATCTCTAGAGTGCTTCTGACTTGGTGTCCTTTATACACACACACACACACATACACCCTTCCAGAACTCTACAATGATTCTGATTTCATGTCCTTTTTACACACACACACACACACACACACACACACAAACATACCATTGCAGAATCAATAGAGGGCTTCTGACTTCATGTCTTTTTTATACACACACACACACACCCTTACAGATCCTCTGGAGGGCTTCTGATTTCATGTCCTTTTTTCACACACACACACACACACACACTTTTGCAGAATCAATAGTCGGTTTCTGACTTCGTGTCCTTTTTACAAACACCCACACACACACACGCCCTTGCAGAAATTCTAGAGGGCTTCTGAATTTGTGACCTTATTACACACGCACACACTCACACACATAAAACCTTGCAGAATCTCTTGAGAGCTTCATACTTGGTCTCCTTTTTACAAACACACACACACATCATGGCAGAATCTCTAGATGGCTTCTGACTTCAGGATCTTTTTACACACACACACACACACACACCTTTGCAGAAACTATGGAGTGTTTCTGACTTCATGTGTCCTTTTTACACACACTCTCACACACACACACACCCTTGCAGAATGTCTTGAGGGCTTCTGACGTCATGTCCTTGTTACACAAACACACACTTGCATAATCTCTGGGGGGTCTGACTTCGTATGCTTTTTACACACACACACTCACACACACACCCTCCCTCAACTGATACTCATACCTTTGTAAAATTCCTAGAGGGCTTCTGACTTCCGTACCTTTTTATACACACACACACACACACACACACACACACTCACACACACTCCAAACTCATTTTCTTGCAAAATCTCTGCAGTCCTTCTGACTTCGTGTTCTTTTTAAACACACACACACACACACACATACACTTGTAGAATCTCTGGAGGACTTCTGATTTCATGTCTTATTACACACACACACACACACACACTCCCTCACTCTCACTCTGGAGGACTTCTGATTTCATGTCCTTATTACACACACACACACACACACACACACTCCCTCACTCTCACACTCATACCTTTCCAGAAAACCTAGAGGGCTTCTGATTTCGTGTCCTTTTAACACAACACACTCACCCTTGCAGAATCTCTAGAGGGCTTCTGACTTCCTGTACTTTTGACACACACAAACACCCTTGCAGAATCTCCAGACATTTTCTGACTTCGTGTTGTTTTCACACATACACACACACACACACACTCTGGCAGAATCTCTGGAGGGCTTCTAATATGGTTTACTTATTTCAAACACAACAAACACACACACACAGACCTTTGCATAATCAATATTGGGCTTCTGACTTCGTGTAATTTTTACCCTCACACACAAACACACACATACAACCTTGCAGAATCTCTGGAGGGCTTCTGACTTTGTGTCATTTTTACACAAACATACACACATACACACACCCTTGAAGAATCTCTAGAGGGCTTCTGACTTCGTGTCTTTTTACACAAACACACACACACCACACACACATACACCCTTGTAGAATCTCTGGATGGTGGCTGACTTGCTGTCCTTTTTACACACACACACACACACACACACAAACCCTTGCAGAATATCTAGAGGGTTTCTGAATTTGTGTCTGTTGTACACATACACACACACCCTTACAGAACCTCTGGACGGCTTCAGATTCCATGTCCTTTTTACACACACACACACACACACGCACACACTTTTCCAGAATCAATAGTCGGCTTCTGACTTGGTATCCTTTTTACACACACGCAGACAGACACACATACACACACCTGTGCAGAATCTGTGGAGGACTTCTAACCACATGTCCTTTTTACACACACACACACACACACACACACACACACAAAGATATACTCTTGCAGGATCTCTAGAGTGCTTCTGACTTGGTGTCCTTTATACACACACACACATACACCCTTCCAGAACTCTACAAGGATTCTGATATCATGTCCTTTTTACACACACACACACACACACACACACATTAATTTTCTTGCCAAATCTCTGCAGTCCTTCTGACTTCGTGTCCTTTTTAAACACACACACACACACACACACTTGTAGAATCTCTGGAGGACTTCTGATTTCATGTCCTTTTTACACACACACACACACACACTCCCTCACTCTCACACTCATATCTTTCCAGAAAACCTAGAGGGCTTCTGATTTCATGTCCTTTTAACACAACACACTCACCCTTGCAGAATCTCTAGAGGGCTTCTGACTTCCTGTACTTTTGACACACACACACACAAACACCCTTGCAGAATCTCCAGATATTTTCTGACTTCGTGTTGTTTTCACACATACACACACACACACTCTGGTAGAATCTCTGGAGGGCTTCTAATATGGTTTACTTATTTCAAACACAACAAACACACACACACACACAGACCTTTGCATAATCAATATTGGGCTTCTGACTTCGTGTAATTTTTACCCTCACACACAAACGCACACACACACACACACACACACACACATACAACCTTGCAGAATCTCTGGAGGGCTTCTGACTTTGTGTTCTTTTTACACAAACATACACACATACACACACCCTTGAAGAATCTGTAGAGGGCTTCTGACTTCGTGTCTTTTTACACAAACACACACACACCAAACACACATACACCCTGGTAGAATCTCTGGATGGTGGCTGACTTGCTGTCCTTTTTACACACACACACACACACACACACAAACACCCTTGCAGAATATCTAGAGGGTTTCTGAATTTGTGTCTGTTTACACACACACACACACACACACACACACACACCCTTACAGAACCTATGGACAGCTTCAGACTCCATGTCCTTTTTACACACACACACACACACACACATACACTTGCAGAATCAATAGTCGGCTTCTGACTTGGTGTCTTTTTTACACACACGCACACAGACACATACACACACCTGTGCAGAATCTGTGGAGGACTTCTAACAACATGTCCTTTTTACACACACACACACACACACACACACAAAGACATACTCTTGCAGGATCTCTAGAGTGCTTCTGACTTGGTGTCCTTTATACACACACACACACACATACACCCTTCCAGAACTCTACAATGATTCTGATTTCATGTCCTTTTTACACACACACACACACACACACACACACACACAAACATACCATTGCAGAATCAATAGAGGGCTTCTGACTTCATGTCTTTTTTATACACACACACACACACCCTTACAGATCCTCTGGAGGGCTTCTGATTTCATGTCCTTTTTTCACACACACACACACACACACACTTTTGCAGAATCAATAGTCGGTTTCTGACTTCGTGTCCTTTTTACAAACACCCACACACACACACGCCCTTGCAGAAATTCTAGAGGGCTTCTGAATTTGTGACCTTATTACACACGCACACACTCACACACATAAAACCTTGCAGAATCTCTTGAGAGCTTCATACTTGGTCTCCTTTTTACAAACACACACACACATCATGGCAGAATCTCTAGATGGCTTCTGACTTCAGGATCTTTTTACACACACACACACACACACACCTTTGCAGAAACTATGGAGTGTTTCTGACTTCATGTGTCCTTTTTACACACACTCTCACACACACACACACCCTTGCAGAATGTCTTGAGGGCTTCTGACGTCATGTCCTTGTTACACAAACACACACTTGCATAATCTCTGGGGGGTCTGACTTCGTATGCTTTTTACACACACGCACTCACACACACACCCTCCCTCAACTGATACTCATACCTTTGTAAAATTCCTAGAGGGCTTCTGACTTCCGTACCTTTTTATACACACACACACACACACACACACACTCACACACACTCCAAACTCATTTTCTTGCAAAATCTCTGCAGTCCTTCTGACTTCGTGTTCTTTTTAAACACACACACACACACACACATACACTTGTAGAATCTCTGGAGGACTTCTGATTTCATGTCTTATTACACACACACACACACACACACTCCCTCACTCTCACTCTGGAGGACTTCTGATTTCATGTCCTTATTACACACACACACACACACACACACACACTCCCTCACTCTCACACTCATACCTTTCCAGAAAACCTAGAGGGCTTCTGATTTCGTGTCCTTTTAACACAACACACTCACCCTTGCAGAATCTCTAGAGGGCTTCTGACTTCCTGTACTTTTGACACACACAAACACCCTTGCAGAATCTCCAGACATTTTCTGACTTCGTGTTGTTTTCACACATACACACACACACACACACTCTGGCAGAATCTCTGGAGGGCTTCTAATATGGTTTACTTATTTCAAACACAACAAACACACACACACAGACCTTTGCATAATCAATATTGGGCTTCTGACTTCGTGTAATTTTTACCCTCACACACAAACACACACATACAACCTTGCAGAATCTCTGGAGGGCTTCTGACTTTGTGTCATTTTTACACAAACATACACACATACACACACCCTTGAAGAATCTCTAGAGGGCTTCTGACTTCGTGTCTTTTTACACAAACACACACACACCACACACACATACACCCTTGTAGAATCTCTGGATGGTGGCTGACTTGCTGTCCTTTTTACACACACACACACACACACACACACACACAAACCCTTGCAGAATATCTAGAGGGTTTCTGAATTTGTGTCTGTTGTACACATACACACACACCCTTACAGAACCTCTGGACGGCTTCAGATTCCATGTCCTTTTTACACACACACACACACACACGCACACACTTTTCCAGAATCAATAGTCGGCTTCTGACTTGGTATCCTTTTTACACACACGCAGACAGACACACATACACACACCTGTGCAGAATCTGTGGAGGACTTCTAACCACATGTCCTTTTTACACACACACACACACACACACACACACAAAGATATACTCTTGCAGGATCTCTAGAGTGCTTCTGACTTGGTGTCCTTTATACACACACACACATACACCCTTCCAGAACTCTACAAGGATTCTGATATCATGTCCTTTTTACACACACACACACACACACACACATTAATTTTCTTGCCAAATCTCTGCAGTCCTTCTGACTTCGTGTCCTTTTTAAACACACACACACACACACACACTTGTAGAATCTCTGGAGGACTTCTGATTTCATGTCCTTTTTACACACACACACACACACACACTCCCTCACTCTCACACTCATACCTTTCCAGAAAACCTAGAGGGCTTCTGATTTCATGTCCTTTTAACACAACACACTCACCCTTGCAGAATCTCTAGAGGGCTTCTGACTTCCTGTACTTTTGACACACACACACACAAACACCCTTGCAGAATCTCCAGATATTTTCTGACTTCGTGTTGTTTTCACACATACACACACACACACTCTGGTAGAATCTCTGGAGGGCTTCTAATATGGTTTACTTATTTCAAACACAACAAACACACACACACACACAGACCTTTGCATAATCAATATTGGGCTTCTGACTTCGTGTAATTTTTACCCTCACACACAAACGCACACACACACACACACACACATACAACCTTGCAGAATCTCTGGAGGGCTTCTGACTTTGTGTTCTTTTTACACAAACATACACACATACACACACCCTTGAAGAATCTGTAGAGGGCTTCTGACTTCGTGTCTTTTTACACAAACACACACACACCAAACACACATACACCCTGGTAGAATCTCTGGATGGTGGCTGACTTGCTGTCCTTTTTACACACACACACACACACACACACACACAAACACCCTTGCAGAATATCTAGAGGGTTTCTGAATTTGTGTCTGTTTACACACACACACACACACACACCCTTACAGAACCTCTGGACGGCTTCAGACTCCATGTCCTTTTTACACACACACACACTTTTGCAGAATCAATAGTCGGTTTCTGATATGGTATCCTTTTTACACACACGCACACAGACACATACACACACCTGTGCAGAATCTGTGGAGGACTTCTAACAACATGTCCTTTTTACACACACACACACACACACACACACACACAAAGACATACTCTTGCAGGATCTCTAGAGTGCTTCTGACTTGGTGTCCTTTATACACACATACACACATACACCCTTCCAGAACTCTACAGTGATTCTGACTTTATGTCCTTTTTACACACACACACACACACACACAAACACACCATTGCAGAATCAATAGAGGTCTTCTGACTTCATGTCCTTTTTACACACACACACACACACACACCCTTACAGAACCTCTGGAGGGCTTCTGATTTCATGTCCTTTTTACACACACACACACACACACACACTTTTGCAGAATCAATAGTCGGCTTCTGACTTCGTGTCCTTTTTACAAACACACACACACACACACACCCTTGCAGAATTTCTAGAGGGCTTCTGAATTTGTGACCTTATTACACACGCACACACTCACACACATAAAACCTTGCAGAATCTCTTGAGAGCTTCATACTTGGTCTCCTTTTTACAAACACACACACACACATCATGCAGAATCTCTAGATGGCTTCTGACTTCAGGATCTTTTTACACACACACACACACACCTTTGCAGAAACTATGGAGTGTTTCTGACTTCATGTGTCCTTTTTACACACACTCACACACACACACC
>NW_027457947.1:62500-77500 GCF_050624435.1 Tenrec ecaudatus
CACACATACAACCTTGCAGAATCTCTGGAGGGCTTCTGACTTTGTGTTCTTTTTACACAAACATACACACATACACACACCCTTGAAGAATCTGTAGAGGGCTTCTGACTTCGTGTCTTTTTACACAAACACACACACACCAAACACACATACACCCTGGTAGAATCTCTGGATGGTGGCTGACTTGCTGTCCTTTTTACACACACACACACACACACACACACACACAAACACCCTTGCAGAATATCTAGAGGGTTTCTGAATTTGTGTCTGTTTACACACACACACACACACACACACACACACACACCCTTACAGAACCTATGGACAGCTTCAGACTCCATGTCCTTTTTACACACACACACACACACACACATACACTTGCAGAATCAATAGTCGGCTTCTGACTTGGTGTCTTTTTTACACACACGCACACAGACACATACACACACCTGTGCAGAATCTGTGGAGGACTTCTAACAACATGTCCTTTTTACACACACACACACACACACACACAAAGACATACTCTTGCAGGATCTCTAGAGTGCTTCTGACTTGGTGTCCTTTATACACACACACACACACATACACCCTTCCAGAACTCTACAATGATTCTGATTTCATGTCCTTTTTACACACACACACACACACACACACACACACACACACACACACAAACATACCATTGCAGAATCAATAGAGGGCTTCTGACTTCATGTCTTTTTTATACACACACACACACACCCTTACAGATCCTCTGGAGGGCTTCTGATTTCATGTCCTTTTTTCACACACACACACACACACACTTTTGCAGAATCAATAGTCGGTTTCTGACTTCGTGTCCTTTTTACAAACACCCACACACACACACGCCCTTGCAGAAATTCTAGAGGGCTTCTGAATTTGTGACCTTATTACACACGCACACACTCACACACATAAAACCTTGCAGAATCTCTTGAGAGCTTCATACTTGGTCTCCTTTTTACAAACACACACACACATCATGGCAGAATCTCTAGATGGCTTCTGACTTCAGGATCTTTTTACACACACACACACACACACACCTTTGCAGAAACTATGGAGTGTTTCTGACTTCATGTGTCCTTTTTACACACACTCTCACACACACACACACCCTTGCAGAATGTCTTGAGGGCTTCTGACGTCATGTCCTTGTTACACAAACACACACTTGCATAATCTCTGGGGGGTCTGACTTCGTATGCTTTTTACACACACACACTCACACACACACCCTCCCTCAACTGATACTCATACCTTTGTAAAATTCCTAGAGGGCTTCTGACTTCCGTACCTTTGTATACACACACACACACACACACACACTCACACACACTCCAAACTCATTTTCTTGCAAAATCTCTGCAGTCCTTCTGACTTCGTGTTCTTTTTAAACACACACACACACACACACATACACTTGTAGAATCTCTGGAGGACTTCTGATTTCATGTCCTTATTACACACACACACACACACACACTCCCTCACTCTCACTCTGGAGGACTTCTGATTTCATGTCCTTATTACACACACACACACACACACACACTCCCTCACTCTCACACTCATACCTTTCCAGAAAACCTAGAGGGCTTCTGGTTTCGTGTCCTTTTAACACAACACACTCACCCTTGCAGAATCTCTAGAGGGCTTCTGACTTCCTGTACTTTTGACACACACAAACACCCTTGCAGAATCTCCAGACATTTTCTGACTTCGTGTTGTTTTCACACATACACACACACACACACACTCTGGCAGAATCTCTGGAGGGCTTCTAATATGGTTTACTTATTTCAAACACAACAAACACACACACACAGACCTTTGCATAATCAATATTGGGCTTCTGACTTCGTGTAATTTTTACCCTCACACACAAACACACACATACAACCTTGCAGAATCTCTGGAGGGCTTCTGACTTTGTGTCATTTTTACACAAACATACACACATACACACACCCTTGAAGAATCTCTAGAGGGCTTCTGACTTCGTGTCTTTTTACACAAACACACACACACCACACACACATACACCCTTGTAGAATCTCTGGATGGTGGCTGACTTGCTGTCCTTTTTACACACACACACACACACACACACACAAACCCTTGCAGAATATCTAGAGGGTTTCTGAATTTGTGTCTGTTGTACACATACACACACACCCTTACAGAACCTCTGGACGGCTTCAGATTCCATGTCCTTTTTACACACACACACACACACACGCACACACTTTTCCAGAATCAATAGTCGGCTTCTGACTTGGTATCCTTTTTACACACACGCAGACAGACACACATACACACACCTGTGCAGAATCTGTGGAGGACTTCTAACAACATGTCCTTTTTACACACACACACACACACACACACACACACAAAGATATACTCTTGCAGGATCTCTAGAGTGCTTCTGAATTGGTGTCCTTTATACACACACACACATACACCCTTCCAGAACTCTACAAGGATTCTGATATCATGTCCTTTTTACACACACACACACACACACACACACACACACATTAATTTTCTTGCCAAATCTCTGCAGTCCTTCTGACTTCGTGTCCTTTTTAAACACACACACACACACACACACTTGCAGAATCTCTGGAGGACTTCTGATTTCATGTCCTTTTTACACACACACACACACACACTCCCTCACTCTCACACTCATACCTTTCCAGAAAACCTAGAGGGCTTCTGATTTCATGTCCTTTTAACACAACACACTCACCCTTGCAGAATCTCTAGAGGGCTTCTGACTTCCTGTACTTTTGACACACACACACACACAAACACCCTTGCAGAATCTCCAGATATTTTCTGACTTCGTGTTGTTTTCACACATACACACACACACACTCTGGTAGAATCTCTGGAGGGCTTCTAATATGGTTTACTTATTTCAAACACAACAAACACACACACACACACAGACCTTTGCATAATCAATATTGGGCTTCTGACTTCGTGTAATTTTTACCCTCACACACAAACGCACACACACACACACACACACACACACATACAACCTTGCAGAATCTCTGGAGGGCTTCTGACTTTGTGTTCTTTTTACACAAACATACACACATACACACACCCTTGAAGAATCTGTAGAGGGCTTCTGACTTCGTGTCTTTTTACACAAACACACACACACCAAACACACATACACCCTGGTAGAATCTCTGGATGGTGGCTGACTTGCTGTCCATTTTACACACACACACACACACACACACACACACACAAACACCCTTGCAGAATATCTAGAGGGTTTCTGAATTTGTGTCTGTTTACACACACACACACACACACACCCTTACAGAACCTCTGGACGGCTTCAGACTCCATGTCCTTTTTACACACACACACACTTTTGCAGAATCAATAGTCGGTTTCTGATATGGTATCCTTTTTACACACACGCACACAGACACATACACACACCTGTGCAGAATCTGTGGAGGACTTCTAACAACATGTCCTTTTTACACACACACACACACACACACACACACACACAAAGACATACTCTTGCAGGATCTCTAGAGTGCTTCTGACTTGGTGTCCTTTATACACACATACACACATACACCCTTCCAGAACTCTACAGTGATTCTGACTTTATGTCCTTTTTACACACACACACACACAAACACACCATTGCAGAATCAATAGAGGTCTTCTGACTTCATGTCCTTTTTACACACACACACACACACACACACCCTTACAGAACCTCTGGAGGGCTTCTGATTTCATGTCCTTTTTACACACACACACACACACACACACACACACACTTTTGCAGAATCAATAGTCGGCTTCTGACTTCGTGTCCTTTTTACAAACACACACACACACACACACCCTTGCAGAATTTCTAGAGGGCTTCTGAATTTGTGACCTTATTACACACGCACACACTCACACACATAAAACCTTGCAGAATCTCTTGAGAGCTTCATACTTGGTCTCCTTTTTACAAACACACACACACACATCATGCAGAATCTCTAGATGGCTTCTGACTTCAGGATCTTTTTACACACACACACACACACCTTTGCAGAAACTATGGAGTGTTTCTGACTTCATGTGTCCTTTTTACACACACTCACACACACACACCCTTGCAGAATCTCTTGAGGTCTTCTGACGTCATGTCCTTGTTACACGCACACACTTGCATAATCTCTGGGGGTCTGACTTCGTGTCCTTTTTACACACACACTCACACACACACCCTACCTCACACTGATACTCATACCTTTGGAAAATTCCTAGAGGGCTTCTGACTTCCTGTCCTTTTTACACACACACACACAGATACACACACCCTTGCAGAAATTCTATAGGGCTTCGGACTTCGTGTTCTTTTTACGCACGCACACACACACACACACAGACATGCACGCACCCTTGCAGAGTCTCTGGAATGCTTCTGACTTCGTGTTCTTTTTACACACACACACACACACACACACACATACATGCATCCTTGCAGAATCGCAGGAATTCATCTCACGTCATGTAATTTATACACATACACATACACACTCAAACTCATTCCCTTGCAAAATCACTTGAGGGTTTCTTACTTTGTGTTCTTTTTACAAACATACACACACACACAGACACACCCTTGCAGGATCTCTAGAGGGCTTCTGACTTGGTGTGCTTTTTACACACACGCACACAGACACACATACACACACCTGTGCAGAATCTTTGGAGGACTTCTAAAATGTCGTTTATAAACACACACACACACATCCCTTGCAGAATCTCTAGAGGGATTCAGACTTCGTGTCCTTTTTACACACACACACACACACACACATCCTTGCAGGAACTCTACAGCGATTCTAAATTCCTATCCTTTTACACACTCACACGCTTGCATAATGCCTGCAGGGCTTCTGTCTTCATGTCCTTTTTATACACACACACAGGCACACAACCTTGCACAATCTCTAGAGTCCTTTTGATTTCTTGTCCTTTTTACACACACACACACACACACACACCTTTGCAGAAACTATGGAGTGTTTCTGATTTCATGTGTCCTTTTTACACACACACACACACACACACACACATACAACCTTGCAGAATCTCTGGAGGGCTTCTGACTTTGTGTCATTTTTACACAAACATACACACATACACACACCCTTGAAGAATCTCTAGAGGGCTTCTGACTTCGTGTCTTTTTACACAAACACACACACACCACACACACATATACCCTTGTAAAATCTCTGGATGGTGGCTGACTTGCTGTCCTTTTTACACACACACACGCACACACACACACACACACACAAACCCTTGCAGAATATCTAGAGGGTTTCTGAATTTGTGTCTGTTGTACACACACACACACACACCCTTACAGAACCTCTGGACGGCTTCAGATTCCATGTCCTTTTTACACACACACACACACACACACACACACTTTTCCAGAATCAATAGTCGGCTTCTGACTTGGTATCCTTTTTACACACACGCAGACAGACACACATACACACACCTGTGCAGAATCTGTGGAGGACTTCTAACAACATGTCCTTTTTACACACACACACACACACACACACAAAGATATACTCTTGCAGGATCTCTAGAGTGCTTCTGACTTGGTGTCCTTTATACACACACACACATACACCCTTCCAGAACTCTACAAGGATTCTGACTTCATGTCCTTTTTACACACACACACACACACACACACAAATTCATTTTCTTGCCAAATCTCTGCAGTCCTTCTGACTTCGTGTCCTTTTTAAACACACACACACCACACACACACTTGTAGAATCTCTGGAGGACTTCTGATTTCATGTCCTTTTTACACACACACACACACACACTCCCTCACTCTCACACTCATACCTTTCCAGAAAACCTAGAGGGCTTCTGATTTCATGTCCTTTTAACACAACACACTCACCCTTGCAGAATCTCTAGAGGGCTTCTGACTTCCTGTACTTTTGACACACACACACACAAACACCCTTGCAGAATCTCCAGATATTTTCTGACTTCGTGTTGTTTTCACACATACACACACACACACTCTGGTAGAATCTCTGGAGGGCTTCTAATATGGTTTACTTATTTCAAACACAACAAACACACACACACACACAGACCTTTGCATAATCAATATTGGGCTTCTGACTTCGTGTAATTTTTACCCTCACACACAAACGCACACACACACACACACACACACACACATACAACCTTGCAGAATCTCTGGAGGGCTTCTGACTTTGTGTTCTTTTTACACAAACATACACACATACACACACCCTTGAAGAATCTGTAGAGGGCTTCTGACTTCGTGTCTTTTTACACAAACACACACACACCAAACACACATACACCCTGGTAGAATCTCTGGATGGTGGCTGACTTGCTGTCCTTTTTACACACACACACACACACACACACACAAACACCCTTGCAGAATATCTAGAGGGTTTCTGAATTTGTGTCTGTTTACACACACACACACACACACACCCTTACAGAACCTCTGGACGGCTTCAGACTCCATGTCCTTTTTACACACACACACACTTTTGCAGAATCAATAGTCGGTTTCTGATATGGTATCCTTTTTACACACACGCACACAGACACATACACACACCTGTGCAGATTCTGTGGAGGACTTCTAACAACATGTCCTTTTTACACACACACACACACACACACACACACACAAAGACATACTCTTGCAGGATCTCTAGAGTGCTTCTGACTTGGTGTCCTTTATACACAGATACACACATACACCCTTCCAGAACTCTACAGTGATTCTGACTTTATGTCCTTTTTACACACACACACACACACACACACAAACACACCATTGCAGAATCAATAGAGGTCTTCTGACTTCATGTCCTTTTTACACACACACACACACACACACCCTTACAGAACCTCTGGAGGGCTTCTGATTTCATGTCCTTTTTACACACACACACACACACACACACACTTTTGCAGAATCAATAGTCGGCTTCTGACTTCGTGTCCTTTTTACAAACACACACACACACACACACCCTTGCAGAATTTCTAGAGGGCTTCTGAATTTGTGACCTTATTACACACGCACACACTCACACACATAAAACCTTGCAGAATCTCTTGAGAGCTTCATACTTGGTCTCCTTTTTACAAACACACACACACACATCATGCAGAATCTCTAGATGGCTTCTGACTTCAGGATCTTTTTACACACACACACACACACCTTTGCAGAAACTATGGAGTGTTTCTGACTTCATGTGTCCTTTTTACACACACTCACACACACACACCCTTGCAGAATCTCTTGAGGTCTTCTGACGTCATGTCCTTGTTACACGCACACACTTGCATAATCTCTGGGGGTCTGACTTCGTGTCCTTTTTACACACACACTCACACACACACCCTACCTCACACTGATACTCATACCTTTGGAAAATTCCTAGAGGGCTTCTGACTTCCTGTCCTTTTTACACACACACACACAGATACACACACCCTTGCAGAAATTCTATAGGGCTTCGGACTTCGTGTTCTTTTTACGCACGCACACACACACACACACAGACATGCACGCACCCTTGCAGAGTCTCTGGAATGCTTCTGACTTCGTGTTCTTTTTACACACACACACACACACACACACACACATACATGCATCCTTGCAGAATCGCAGGAATTCATCTCACGTCATGTAATTTATACACATACACATACACACTCAAACTCATTCCCTTGCAAAATCACTTGAGGGTTTCTTACTTTGTGTTCTTTTTACAAACATACACACACACACAGACACACCCTTGCAGGATCTCTAGAGGGCTTCTGACTTCGTGTGCTTTTTACACACACGCACACAGACACACATACACACACCTGTGCAGAATCTTTGGAGGACTTCTAAAATGTCGTTTATAAACACACACACACACACATCCCTTGCAGAATCTCTAGAGGGATTCAGACTTCGTGTCCTTTTTACACACACACACACACACACACACACACACATCCTTGCAGGAACTCTACAGCGATTCTAAATTCCTATCCTTTTACACACTCACACGCTTGCATAATGCCTGCAGGGCTTCTGTCTTCATGTCCTTTTTATACACACACACAGGCACACAACCTTGCACAATCTCTAGAGTCCTTTTGATTTCTTGTCCTTTTTACACACACACACACACACACACACACACCTTTGCAGAAACTATGGAGTGTTTCTGATTTCATGTGTCCTTTTTACACACACACACACACACACACACACATACAACCTTGCAGAATCTCTGGAGGGCTTCTGACTTTGTGTCATTTTTACACAAACATACACACATACACACACCCTTGAAGAATCTCTAGAGGGCTTCTGACTTCGTGTCTTTTTACACAAACACACACACACCACACACACATATACCCTTGTAAAATCTCTGGATGGTGGCTGACTTGCTGTCCTTTTTACACACACACACGCACACACACACACACACACACACAAACCCTTGCAGAATATCTAGAGGGTTTCTGAATTTGTGTCTGTTGTACACACACACACACACACCCTTACAGAACCTCTGGACGGCTTCAGATTCCATGTCCTTTTTACACACACACACACACACACACACACACACTTTTCCAGAATCAATAGTCGGCTTCTGACTTGGTATCCTTTTTACACACACGCAGACAGACACACATACACACACCTGTGCAGAATCTGTGGAGGACTTCTAACAACATGTCCTTTTTACACACACACACACACACACACACACACAAAGATATACTCTTGCAGGATCTCTAGAGTGCTTCTGACTTGGTGTCCTTTATACACACACACACATACACCCTTCCAGAACTCTACAAGGATTCTGACTTCATGTCCTTTTTACACACACACACACACACACACACACAAATTCATTTTCTTGCCAAATTTCTGCAGTCCTTCTGACTTCGTGTCCTTTTTAAACACACACACACCACACACACACTTGTAGAATCTCTGGAGGACTTCTGATTTCATGTCCTTTTTACACACACACACACACACACACACACACACACAAAGATATACTCTTGCAGGATCTCTAGAGTGCTTCTGACTTGGTGTCCTTTATACACACACACACATACACCCTTCCAGAACTCTACAAGGATTCTGACTTCATGTCCTTTTTACACACACACACACACACAAACACACACAAATTCATTTTCTTGCCAAATCTCTGCAGTCCTTCTGACTTCGTGTCCTTTTTAAACACGCACACACACACACACACTTGTAGAATCTCTGGAGGACTTCTGATTTCATGTCCTTTTTACACACACACACACACACACACACACTCCCTCACTCTCACACTGATACCTTTCCAGAAAACCTAGAGGGCTTCTGATTTCATGTCCTTTTAACACAACACACTCACCCTTGCAGAATCTCTAGAGGGCTTCTGACTTCCTGTACTTTTGACACACACACACACAAACACCCTTGCAGAATCTCCAGACATTTTCTGATTCGTGTTGTTTTCACACATACACACACACACACTCTGGCAGAATCACTGGAGGGCTTCTAATATGGTTTACTTATTTCAAACACAACAAACACACACACACAGACCTTTGCATAATCAATATTGGGCTTCTGACTTCGTGTAATTTTTACCCTCCAACACAAACACACACACACACATACAACCTTGCAGAATCTCTGGAGGGCTTCTGACTTTGTGTCCTTTTTACACAAACATACACACACCCTTGAAGAATCTCTAGAGGGCTTCTGACTTCGTGTCTTTTTACACAAACACACACACACCAAACACACATACACCCTGGTAGAATCTCTGGATGGTGGCTGACTTGCTGTCCTTTTTACACACACACACACACACACACACACACAAACACCCTTGCAGAATATCTAGAGGGTTTCTGAATTTGTGTCTGTTTACACACACACACACACACACACACACCCTTACAGAACCTCTGGACAGCTTCAGACTCCATGTCCTTTTTACACACACACACACACACACACACACATACACTTGCAGAATCAATAGTCGGCTTCTGACTTGGTGTCTTTTTTACACACACGCACACAGACACATACACACACCTGTGCAGAATCTGTGGAGGACTTCTAACAACATGTCCTTTTTACACACACACACACACACACACACACACAAAGACATACTCTTGCAGGATCTCTAGAGTGCTTCTGACTTGGTGTCCTTTATACACACACACACACACATACACCCTTCCAGAACTCCACAATGATTCTGATTTCATGTCCTTTTTACACACACACACACACACACACACACACAAACACACCATTGCAGAATCAATAGAGGGCTTCTGACTTCATGTCTTTTTTATACACACACACACACACACCCTTACAGAACCTCTGGAGGGCTTCTGATTTCATGTCCTTTTTTCACACACACACACACACACACACACACACACACTTTTGCAGAATCAATAGTCGGTTTCTGACTTTGTGTCCTTTTTACAAACACCCACACACACACCCTCCCTCACACTGATACTCATACCTTTGTAAAATTCCTAGAGGGCTTCTGACTTCCTTACCTTTTTATACACACACACACACACACTCACACACATCCTTGCAGAATTCCTGGATGGATTCTTACTTTGTGTCATTTTTAAACACACACACACACACACACACACACACACACTCCAAACTCATTTTCTTGCAAAATCTCTGCAGTCCTTCTGACTTCGTGTCCTTTTTAAACACACACACACACACACATACACTTGTAGAATCTCTGGAGGACTTCTGATTTCATGTCCTTATTACACACACACACACACGCACACACTCCCTCACTCTCACTCTGGAGGACTTCTGATTTCATGTCCTTATTACACACACACACACACACACACACTCCCTCACTCTCACACTCATACCTTTCCAGAAAACCTAGAGGGCTTCTGATTTCGTGTCCTTTTAACACAACACACTCACCCTTGCAGAATCTCTAGAGGGCTTCTGACTTCCTGTACTTTTGACACACACAGACACCCTTGCAGAATCTCCAGACATTTTCTGACTTCGTGTTGTTTTCACACATACACACACACACACACACTCTGGCAGAATCTCTGGAGGGCTTCTAATATGGTTTACTTATTTCAAACACAACAAACACACACACACAGACCTTTGCATAACCAATATTGGGCTTCTGACTTCGTGTAATTTTTACCCTCACACACAAACACACACACACACATACAACCTTGCAGAATCTCTGGAGGGCTTCTGACTTTGTGTCCTTTTTACACAAACATACACACATACACACACCCTTGAAGAATCTCTAGAGGGCTTCTGACTTCGTGTCTTTTTACACAAACACACACACACCAAACACACATACACCCTGGTAGAATCTCTGGATGGTGGCTGACTTGCTGTCCTTTTTACACACACACACACACACACACACACACACACAAACACCCTTGCAGAATATCTAGAGGGTTTCTGAATTTGTGTCTGTTTACACACACACACACACACACCCTTACAGAACCTCTGGACAGCTTCAGACTCCATGTCCTTTTTACACACACACACACACACACACACATACACTTGCAGAATCAATAGTCGGCTTCTGACTTGGTGTCTTTTTTACACACACGCACACAGACACATACACACACCTGTGCAGAATCTGTGGAGGACTTCTAACAACATGTCCTTTTTACACACACACACACATACACACACACAAAGACATACTCTTGCAGGATCTCTAGAGTGCTTCTGACTTGGTGTCCTTTATACACACACACACATACACCCTTCCAGAACTCTACAATGATTCTGATTTCATGTCCTTTTTACACACACACACACACACACACACACAAACACACCATTGCAGAATCAATAGAGGGCTTCTGACTTCATGTCTTTTTTATACACACACACACACACCCTTACAGAACCTCTGGAGGGCTTCTGATTTCATGTCCTTTTTTCACACACACACACACACACACACACACACTTTTGCAGAATCAATAGTCGGTTTCTGACTTCGTGTCCTTTTTACAAACACCCACACACACACACGCCCTTGCAGAAATTCTAGAGGGCTTCTGAATTTGTGACCTTATTACACACGCACACACTCACACACATAAAACCTTGCAGAATCTCTTGAGAGCTTCATACTTGGTCTCCTTTTTACAAACACACACACACATCATGGCAGAATCTCTAGATCGCTTCTGACTTCAGGATCTTTTTACACACACACACACACACACACCTTTGCAGAAACTATGGAGTGTTTCTGACTTCATGTGTCCTTTTTACACACACTCTCTCACACACACACACCCTTGCAGAATCTCTTGAGGGCTTCTGACGTCATGTCCTTGTTACACAAACACACACTTGCATAATCTCTGGGGGGTCTGACTTCGTATCCTTTTTACACACACACACTCACACACACACCCTCCCTCACACTGATACTCATACCTTTGTAAAATTCCTAGAGGGCTTCTGACTTCCTTACCTTTTTATACACACACACACACACACACACACACACACACTCACACACATCCTTGCAGAATTCCTGGATGGATTCTTACTTTGTGTCATTTTTAAACACACACACACACACACACACACTCCAAACTCATTTTCTTGCAAAATCTCTGCAGTCCTTCTGACTTCGTGTCCTTTTTAAACACACACACACACACACACATACACTTGTAGAATCTCTGGAGGACTTCTGATTTCATGTCCTTATTACACACACACACACACACACACTCCCTCACTCTCACTCTGGAGGACTTCTGATTTCATGTCCTTATTACACACACACACACACACACACACACACACTCCCTCACTCTCACACTCATACCTTTCCAGAAAACCTAGAGGGCTTCTGATTTCGTGTCCTTTTAACACAACACACTCACCCTTGCAGAATCTCTAGAGGGCTTCTGACTTCCTGTACTTTTGACACACACAGACACCCTTGCAGAATCTCCAGACATTTTCTGACTTCGTGTTGTTTTCACACATACACACACACACACACACTCTGGCAGAATCTCTGGAGGGCTTCTAATATGGTTTACTTATTTCAAACACAACAAACACACACACACAGACCTTTGCATAATCAATATTGGGCTTCTGACTTCGTGTAATTTTTACCCTCACACACAAACACACACACACACATACAACCTTGCAGAATCTCTGGAGGGCTTCTGACTTTGTGTCCTTTTTACACAAACATACACACATACACACACCCTTGAAGAATCTCTAGAGGGCTTCTGACTTCGTGTATTTTTACACAAACACACACACACACCAAACACACATACACCCTGGTAGAATCTCTGGATGGTGGCTGACTTGCTGTCCTTTTTACACACACACACACACACACACACACAAACACTTGAAGAATATCTAGAGGGTTTCTGAATTTATGTCTGTTTACACACACACACACTTACAGAACCTCTGGACGGCTTCAGACTCCATGTCCTTTTTACTCACACAC
The DNA here is from genome assembly GCF_050624435.1 of Tenrec ecaudatus. NCBI lineage: Eukaryota > Metazoa > Chordata > Mammalia > Afrosoricida > Tenrecidae > Tenrec > Tenrec ecaudatus. The sequence goes on from NW_027457947.1 coordinate 76,252, forward strand.
ACACACACACACACACACACACACACTTTTGCAGAATCAATAGTCGGCTTCTGACTTGGTATCCTTTTTACACACACGCAGACAGACACACATACACACACCTTTGCAGAATTTGTGGAGGACTTCTAACAACATGTCCTTTTTACACACACACACACACACACACACACACAAGACATACTCTTGCAGGATCTCTAGAGTGCTTCTGACTTGGTGTCCTTTATACACACACACACACATACACCCTTCCAGAACTCTACAAGTGTTCTGACTTCATGTCCTTTTTACACACACACACACACACACACAAACACACACTTTTGCAGAATCAATAGTCGGCTTCTGACTTCGTGTCCTTTTTACAAATACCCACAACGTCCTTGCAGAATTTCTAGAGGGCTTCTGAATTTGTGACCTTATTACACACGCACACACTCACACACATAAAACCTTGCAGAATCTCTTGAGAGCTTCATACTTGGTCTCCTTTTTACAAATACACACACACACACATCATGGCAGAATCTCTAGATGGCTTCTGACTTCAGGATCTTTTTACACACACACCTTTGCAGAAACTATGGAGTGTTTCTGACTTCATGTGTCCTTTTTACACACACTCTCACACACACACACCCTTGCAGAATCTCTTGAGGGCTTCTGACGTCATGTCCTTGTTACACACACATACACACACGCACTTGCATAATCTGTGGGGGTCTGACTTCGTGTCCTTTTTACACACACACACACTCACACACACCCTCCCTCACACTGATACTCATACCTTTGGAAAATTCCTAGAGGGCTTCTGACTTCCTTACCTTTTTACACACACACACACACACACACCCACACACACACACACATCCTTGCAGAATTCCTGGATGGATTCTTACTTTGTGTCATTTTTAAACACACACACACACACACACACACACTCCAAACTCATTTTCTTGCCAAATCTCTGCAGTCCTTCTGACTTCGTGTCCTTTTTAAACACACACACACACACACACACACACACACACACATACACTTGTAGAATCTCTGGAGGACTTCTGATTTCATGTCCTTATTACACACACACACACACACACACTCCCTCACTCTCACTCTGGAGGACTTCTGATTTCATGTCCTTATTACACACACACACACACACACACACTCCCTCACTCTCACACTCATACCTTTCCAGAAAACCTAGAGGGCTTCTGATTTTGTGTCCTTTTAACACAACACACTC
>NW_027457947.1:82500-95000 GCF_050624435.1 Tenrec ecaudatus
TCATCTCACGTCATGTAATTTATACACATACACTCAAACTTATTCCCTTGCAAAATCACTTGAGGGTTTCTTACTTCGTGTTCTTTTTACAAACATACTTAAAACACACACAGACACACCCTTGCAGGATCTCTAGAGGGCTTCTGACTTGGTGTCCTTTTTACACACACGCACACAGACACACATACACACACCTGTGCAGAATCTTTGGAGGACTTCTAAAATGTCGTTTATAAACACACACACACACACACATCCCTTGCAGAATCTCTAGAGGGATTCAGACTTCGTGTCCTTTTTACACACACACACACACACACACATCCTTGCAGGAACTCTACAGCGATTCTAAATTCCTATCCTTTTACACACGAACACACACACTCACACGCTTGCATAATGCCTGCAGGGCTTCTGTCTTCATGTCCTTTTTATACACACACACAGACACACAACCTTGCACAATCTCTAGAGTTCTTTTGATTTCTTGTCCTTTATACACACACACACACACTCACACAAACACATCATTCCAGAATCTCTAGAGGGTTTCTGACTTTTTTCTTTACACACACACACACACACACACACACACACACACACACCTTTGCAGAAACTATGGAGTGTTTCTGACTTCATGTGTACTTTTTACACACACACACACACACACACATACAACCTTGCAGAATCTCTGGAGGGCTTCTGATTTTGTGTCCTTTTTACACAAACATACACACATACACACACCCTTGAAGAATCTCTAGAGGGCTTCTGACTTCGTGTCTTTTTACACAAACACACACACACACCACACACACATACACTTTGGTAGAATCTCTGGATGGTGGCTGACTTGCTGTCCTTTTTACACACACACACACACACACACACACAAACACTTGAAGAATATCTAGAGGGTTTTTGAATTTGTGTCTGTTTACTCACACACACACACACACACACACACTTACAGAACCTCTGGACGGCTTCAGACTCCATGTCCTTTTTACACACACACACACACACACACACACACACATACACTTTTGCAGAATCAATAGTCGGCTTATGACTTGGTGTCTTTTTTACACACACGCACACAGACACATACACACACCTGTGCAGAATCTGTGGAGGACTTCTAACAACATGTCCTTTTTGCACACACACACACACACACACAAAGACATACTCTTCCAGGATCTCTAGAGTGCTTCTGACTTGGTGTCCTTTATACACACACACGCACATACACCCTTCCAGAACTCTACAAGGATTCTGACTTCATGTCCTTTTTACACACACACACTCACACACAAACACACCATTGCAGAATCAATAGAGGGCTTCTGACTTCATGTCCTTTTTAAACAGACACACACACACACCCTTACAGAACCTCTGGAGGGCTTCTGATTTCATGTCCTTTTTACAAACACCCCCCCACACAAACGACCTTGCAGAATTTCTAGAGGGCTTCTGACTTTGTGACCTTATTACACACGCACACACTCACACACATAAAACCTTGCAGAATCTCTTGAGAGCTTCATACTTGGTCTCCTTTTTACAAAAACACACACACATCATGGCAGAATCTCTAGATGGCTTCTGACTTCAGGATCTTTTTACACACACACACACACACACACACACACCTTTGCAGAAACTATGGAGTGTTTCTGACTTCATGTGTCCTTTTTACACACACTCACACACACACCCTTGCAGAATCTCTTGAGGCCTTCTGACGTCATGTCCTTGTTAAACACACACACACACACACACACACACACTTGCATAATCTCTGGAGGGCTTCTGACTTCGTGTCCTTTTTACACACACACACTCACACACACACCCTCCCTCACACTGATACTCATACCTTTGGAAAATTCCTAGAGGGCTTCTGACTTCCTGTCCTTTTTACACACACACACACACACACACATCCTTGCAGAATTCCTGGATGGCTTCTTACTTTGTGTCCTTTTTAAACACACACACACACACACACACACACACACACACACACACACAGATACACACACCCTTGCAGAAATTCTAGAGGGCTTCGGACTTCGTGTTCTTTTTACGCACACACACACACACACACACAGACATGCACGCACCCTTGCAGAGTCTCTGGAATGCTTCTGACTTCGTGTTCTTTTTACACACACACACACACACACACACACACACACACATACATGCATCCTTGCAGAATCGCAGGAATTCATCTCACGTCATGGAGTTTATACACATACACATACACACTCAAACTCATTCCCTTGCAAAATCACTTGAGGGTTTCTTACTTCGTGTTCTTTTTACAAACATACTTAAAACACACACAGACACACCCTTGCAGGATCTCTAGAGGGCTTCTGACTTGGTGTCCTTTTTACACACACGCACACAGACACACATACACACACCTGTGCAGAATCTTTGGAGGACTTCTAAAATGTCGTTTATAAACACACACATATCCATTGCAGAATCTCTAGAGGGATTCAGACTTCGTGTCCTTTTTACACACACACACACACACACACATCCTTGCAGGAACTCTACAGCGATTCTAAATTCCTATCCTTTTACACACGCACACACACACTCACACGCTTGCATAATGCCTGCAGGGCTTCTGTCTTCATGTCCTTTTATACACACACACAGACACACAACCTTGCACAATCTCTAGAGTCCTTTTGATTTCTTGTCCTTTTTACACACACACACACACACACACACACACACACACACACACTTCCAGAATCTCTAGAGGGCTTCTGACGTCATGTCCTTGTTAAACACATACACACACACACACACACACACATCCTTGCAGAATTCCTGGATGGATTCTTACTTTGTGTCCTTTTTAAACACACACACACACACACACACACTTACAGAACCTCTGGACGGCTTCAGACTCCATGTCCTTTTTACACACACACACACACACACACACACACACATACACTTTTGCAGAATCAATAGTCGGCTTATGACTTGGTGTCTTTTTTACACACACGCACACAGACACATACACACACCTGTGCAGAATCTGTGGAGGACTTCTAACAACATGTCCTTTTTGCACACACACACACACACACACAAAGACATACTCTTCCAGGATCTCTAGAGTGCTTCTGACTTGGTGTCCTTTATACACACACACGCACATACACCCTTCCAGAACTCTACAAGGATTCTGACTTCATGTCCTTTTTACACACACACACTCACACACAAACACACCATTGCAGAATCAATAGAGGGCTTCTGACTTCATGTCCTTTTTAAACAGACACACACACACACCCTTACAGAACCTCTGGAGGGCTTCTGATTTCATGTCCTTTTTACAAACACCCCCCCACACAAACGACCTTGCAGAATTTCTAGAGGGCTTCTGACTTTGTGACCTTATTACACACGCACACACTCACACACATAAAACCTTGCAGAATCTCTTGAGAGCTTCATACTTGGTCTCCTTTTTACAAAAACACACACACATCATGGCAGAATCTCTAGATGGCTTCTGACTTCAGGATCTTTTTACACACACACACACACACACACACACACCTTTGCAGAAACTATGGAGTGTTTCTGACTTCATGTGTCCTTTTTACACACACTCACACACACACCCTTGCAGAATCTCTTGAGGCCTTCTGACGTCATGTCCTTGTTAAACACACACACACACACACACACACACACTTGCATAATCTCTGGAGGGCTTCTGACTTCGTGTCCTTTTTACACACACACACTCACACACACACCCTCCCTCACACTGATACTCATACCTTTGGAAAATTCCTAGAGGGCTTCTGACTTCCTGTCCTTTTTACACACACACACACACACACACATCCTTGCAGAATTCCTGGATGGCTTCTTACTTTGTGTCCTTTTTAAACACACACACACACACACACACACACACACACACACAGATACACACACCCTTGCAGAAATTCTAGAGGGCTTCGGACTTCGTGTTCTTTTTACGCACACACACACACACACACACAGACATGCACGCACCCTTGCAGAGTCTCTGGAATGCTTCTGACTTCGTGTTCTTTTTACACACACACACACACACACACACACACACACACATACATGCATCCTTGCAGAATCGCAGGAATTCATCTCACGTCATGGAGTTTATACACATACACATACACACTCAAACTCATTCCCTTGCAAAATCACTTGAGGGTTTCTTACTTCGTGTTCTTTTTACAAACATACTTAAAACACACACAGACACACCCTTGCAGGATCTCTAGAGGGCTTCTGACTTGGTGTCCTTTTTACACACACGCACACAGACACACATACACACACCTGTGCAGAATCTTTGGAGGACTTCTAAAATGTCGTTTATAAACACACACATATCCATTGCAGAATCTCTAGAGGGATTCAGACTTCGTGTCCTTTTTACACACACACACACACACACACATCCTTGCAGGAACTCTACAGCGATTCTAAATTCCTATCCTTTTACACACGCACACACACACTCACACGCTTGCATAATGCCTGCAGGGCTTCTGTCTTCATGTCCTTTTATACACACACACAGACACACAACCTTGCACAATCTCTAGAGTCCTTTTGATTTCTTGTCCTTTTTACACACACACACACACACACACACACACACACACACTTCCAGAATCTCTAGAGGGCTTCTGACGTCATGTCCTTGTTAAACACATACACACACACACACACACACACATCCTTGCAGAATTCCTGGATGGATTCTTACTTTGTGTCCTTTTTAAACACACACACACACACACACACACACCCTTGCAGAATATCTAGAGGGTTTCTGAATGTGTGTCCGTTTCACATACACACACACACACACACACACATCCACACCCTTACAGAACCTCTGGACGGCTTCAGACTCCATGTCCTTTTTACACACTCACACACACACACACACACACACTTTTTGCAGAATCAATAGTCGGCTTCTGACTTAGTGTCCTTTTTTCACACACGCACACAGACACACACATACACTTTTGCAGAATCAATAGTCGGCTTCTGACTTGGTGTCCTTTTTACACACACGCACACAGACCCATACACACACCTGTGCAGAATCTGTGGAGGACTTCTAACAACATGTCCTTTTTACACACACACACACACACAAAGACATACTCTTGCAGGATCTCTAGATTGCTTCTGACTTGGTGTCCTTTATACACACACACACACATACACCCTTCCAGAACTCTACAAGGATTCTGACTTCATGTCCTTTTTACACACACACACACACACACACACACACACACACACACACACACATGCATCCTTGCAGAATCGCAGGAATTCATCTCACGTCATGTAATTTATACACATACACTCAAACTTATTCCCTTGCAAAATCACTTGAGGGTTTCTTACTTCGTGTTCTTTTTACAAACATACTTAAAACACACACAGACACACCCTTGCAGGATCTCTAGAGGGCTTCTGACTTGGTGTCCTTTTTACACACACGCACACAGACACACATACACACACCTGTGCAGAATCTTTGGAGGACTTCTAAAATGTCGTTTATAAACACACACACACACACACATCCCTTGCAGAATCTCTAGAGGGATTCAGACTTCGTGTCCTTTTTACACACACACACACACACACACACATCCTTGCAGGAACTCTACAGCGATTCTAAATTCCTATCCTTTTACACACGAACACACACACTCACACGCTTGCATAATGCCTGCAGGGCTTCTGTCTTCATGTCCTTTTTATACACACACACAGACACACAACCTTGCACAATCTCTAGAGTTCTTTTGATTTCTTGTCCTTTATACACACACACACACACTCACACAAACACATCATTCCAGAATCTCTAGAGGGTTTCTGACTTTTTTCTTTACACACACACACACACACACACACACACACACACACACCTTTGCAGAAACTATGGAGTGTTTCTGACTTCATGTGTACTTTTTACACACACACACACACACACATACAACCTTGCAGAATCTCTGGAGGGCTTCTGATTTTGTGTCCTTTTTACACAAACATACACACATACACACACCCTTGAAGAATCTCTAGAGGGCTTCTGACTTCGTGTCTTTTTACACAAACACACACACACACCACACACACATACACTTTGGTAGAATCTCTGGATGGTGGCTGACTTGCTGTCCTTTTTACACACACACACACACACACACACAAACACTTGAAGAATATCTAGAGGGTTTTTGAATTTGTGTCTGTTTACTCACACACACACACACACACACACTTACAGAACCTCTGGACGGCTTCAGACTCCATGTCCTTTTTACACACACACACACACACACACACACACACACACACATACACTTTTGCAGAATCAATAGTCGGCTTATGACTTGGTGTCTTTTTTACACACACGCACACAGACACATACACACACCTGTGCAGAATCTGTGGAGGACTTCTAACAACATGTCCTTTTTACACACACACACACACACAAAGACATACTCTTGCAGGATCTCTAGAGTGCTTCTGACTTGGTGTCCTTTATACACACACACACACACATACACCCTTCCAGAACTCTACAAGGATTCTGACTTCATGTCCTTTTTACACACACACACACACACACACAAACTCATTTTCTTGCCAAATCTCTGCAGTCCTTCTGACTTCGTGTCCTTTTTAAACACACACACACACACACATACACTTGTAGAATCTCTGGAGGACTTCTGATTTCATGTCCTTATTGCACACACACTCCCTCACTCTCACTCTGGAGGACTTCTGATTTCATGTCCTTATTACACACACACACACACACACACACACACTCCCTCACTCTCACACTCATACCTTTCCAGAAAACCTAGAGGGCTTCTGATTTCATGTCCTTTTAACACAACATACTCACCCTTGCAGAATCTCTAGAGGGCTTCTGACTTCCTGTACTTTTGACACACACACACACACACAAACACCCTTGTAGAATCTCCAGACATTTTCTGACTTCGTGTTGTTTTCACACATACACACACACACACTCTGGCAGAATCTCTGGAGGGCTTCTAATATGGTTTACTTATTTCAAACACAACAAACACACACACACACACAGACCTTTGCATAATCAATATTGGGCTTCTGACTTCGTGTAATTTTTACCCTCACACACAAACACACACACACACATACAACCTTGCAGAATCTCTGGAGGGCTTCTGACTTTGTGTCCTTTTTACACAAACATACACACATACACACACCCTTGAAGAATCTCTAGTGGGCTTCTGACTTCGTGTCTTTTTACACAAACACACACACACCAAACACACATACACCCTGGTAGAATCTCTGGATGGTGGCTGACTTGCTGTCCTTTTTACACACACACACACACACAAACACTTGAAGAATATCTAGAGGGTTTCTGAATTTGTGTCTGTTTACACACACACACACACACACACTTACAGAACCTCTGGATGGCTTCAGACTCCATGTCCTTTTTACACACACACACACTTTTGCAGAATTAATAGTCGGTTTCTGATATGGTATCCTTTTTACACAAACGCACACAGACACATACACACACCTGTGCAGAATCTGTGGAGGACTTCTAACAACATGTCCTTTTTACATACACACACAAACACACACACACACACACACAAAGACATACTCTTGCAGGATCTCTAGAGTGCTTCTGACTTGGTGTCCTTTATACACACACACACACACACATACACCCTTCCAGAACTCTACAATGATTCTGACTTTATGTCCTTTTTACACACACACACACACAAACACACCATTGCAGAATCAATAGAGGTCTTCTGACTTCATGTCCTTTTTACACACACACACACACACACACACCCTTACAGAACCTCTGGAGGGCTTCTGATTTCATGTCCTTTTTACACACACACACACACACACACACACTTTTGCAGAATCAATAGTCGTCTTCTGACTTCGTGTCCTTTTTACAAACACACACACACACACACACACACACCCTTGCAGAATTTCTAGAGGGCTTCTGAATTTGTGACCTTATTACACACGCACACACTCACACACATAAAACCTTGCAGAATCTCTTGAGAGCTTCATACTTGGTCTCCTTTTTACAAACACACACACACACACATCATGCAGAATCTCTAGATGGCTTCTGACTTCAGGATCTTTTTACACACACACACACACACCTTTTCAGAAACTATGGAGTGTTTCTGACTTCATGTGTCCTTTTTACACACACTCACACACACACACACCCTTGCAGAATCTCTTGAGGTCTTCTGACGTCATGTCCTTGTTACACGCACACACTTGCATAATCTCTGGGGGTCTGACTTCGTGTCCTTTTTACACACACACTCACACACACACCCTTCCTCACACTGATACTCATACCTTTGGAAAATTCCTAGAGGGCTTCTGACTTCCTGTCCTTTTTACACACACACACACACACACACACACACATATCCTTGCAGAATTCCTGGATGGCTTCTTACTTTGTGTCCTTTTTAAACACACACACACACACACACAGATACACACACCCTTGCAGAAATTCTAGAGGGCTTCGGACTTCGTGTTCTTTTTACGCACGCACACACACACACACACACACAGACATGCATGCACCCTTGCAGAGTCTCTGGAATGCTTCTGACTTCGTGTTCTTTTTACACACACACACACACACACACACACATACATGCATCCTTGCAGAATCGCAGGAATTCATCTAACGTCATGTAATTTATACACATACACATACACACTCAAACTCATTCCCTTGCAAAATCACTTGAGGGTTTCTTACTTTGTGTTCTTTTTACAAACATACACACACACACAGACACACCCTTGCAGGATCTCTAGAGGGCTTCTGACTTGGTGTCCTTTTTACACACACGCACACAGACACACATACACACACCTGTTCAGAATCTTTGGAGGACTTCTAAAATGTCGTTTATAAACACACACACACACACACATCCCTTGCAGAAACTCTAGAGGGATTCAGACTTCGTGTCCTTTTTACACACACACACACACACACACACATCCTTGCAGGAACTCTACAGCGATTCTAAATTCCTATCCTTTTACACACGCACACACACACTCACACGCTTGCATAATGCCTGCAGGGCTTCTGTCTTCATGTCCTTTTTATACACACACACAGACACACAACCTTGCACAATCTCTAGAGTCCTTTTGATTTCTGGTCCTTTTTACACACACACACACACACACACCTTTGCAGAAACTATGGAGTGTTTCTGATTTCATGTGTCCTTTTTACACACACACACACACACACACATACAACCTTGCAGAATCTCTGGAGGGCTTCTGACTTTGTGTCATTTTTACACAAACATACACACATACACACACCCTTGAAGAATCTCTAGAGGGCTTCTGACTTCGTGTCTTTTTACACAAACACACACACACCACACACACATACACCCTTGTAGAATCTCTGGATGGTGGCTGACTTGCTGTCCTTTTTACACACACACACACACACACACAAACCCTTGCAGAATATCTAGAGGGTTTCTGAATTTGTGTCTGTTGTACACACACACACACACACACCCTTACAGAACCTCTGGACGGCTTCAGATTCCATGTCCTTTTTACACACACACACACACACACACACACACTTTTGCAGAATCAATAGTCGGCTTCTGACTTGGTATCCTTTTTACACACACACACAGACAGACACACATACACACACCTGTGCAGAATCTGTGGAGGACTTCTAACAACATGTCCTTTTTACACACACACACACACACACTCAAAGATATACTCTTGCAGGATCTCTAGAGTGCTTCTGACTTGGTGTCCTTTATACACACACACACATACACCCTTCCAGAACTCTACAAGGATTCTGACTTCATGTCCTTTTTACACACACACACACACACACACACACACAAATTCATTTTCTTGCCAAATCTCTGCAGTCCTTCTGACTTCGTGTCCTTTTTAAACACACACACACACACACACACACACTTGTAGAATCTCTGGAGGACTTCTGATTTCATGTCCTTTTTACACACACACACACACACTCCCTCACTCTCACACTGATACCTTTCCAGAAAACCTAGAGGGCTTCTGATTTCATGTCCTTTTAACACAACACACTCACCCTTGCAGAATCTCTAGAGAGCTTCTGACTTCCTGTACTTTTGACACACACACACACAAACACCCTTGCAGAATCTCCAGACATTTTCTGACTTCGTGTTGTTTTCACACATACACACACACACACTCTGGTAGAATCTCTGGAGGGCTTCTAATATGGTTTACTTATTTCAAACACAACAAACACACACACACACACACAGACCTTTGCATAATCCATATTGGGCTTCTGACTTCGTGTAATTTTTACCCTCACACACAAACGCACACACACACATACACACACACATACAACCTTGCAGAATCTCTGGAGGGCTCCTGATTTGTGTCCTTTTTACACAAACATACACACATACACACACCCTTGAAGAATTTCTAGAGGGCTTCTGACTTCGTGTCTTTTTACACAAACACACACACACCAAACACACATACACCCTGGTAGAATCTCTGGATGGTGGCTGACTTGCTGTCCTTTTTACACACACACACACACACACACAAACACCCTTGCAGAATATCTAGAGGGTTTCTGAATTTGTGTCTGTTTACACACACACACACACACACACACCCTTACAGAACCTCTGGACAGCTTCAGACTCCATGTCCTTTTTACACACACACACACACACACACACACATACACTTGCAGAATCAATAGTCGGCTTCTGACTTGGTGTCTTTTTTACACACACGCACACAGACACATACACACACCTGTGCAGAATCTGTGGAGGACTTCTAACAACATGTCCTTTTTACACACACACACACACACACACACACACACACACACAAAGACATACTCTTGCAGGATCTCTAGAGTGCTTCTGACTTGGTGTCCTTTATACACACACACACATACACCCTTCCAGAACTCTACAATGATTCTGATTTCATGTCCTTTTTACACACACACACACACACACACACACACACACACAAACACACCATTGCAGAATCAATAGAGGGCTTCTGACTTCATGTCTTTTTTATACACACACACACACACCCTTACAGAACCTCTGGAGGGCTTCTGATTTCATGTCCTTTTTTCACACACACACACACACACACACACACACACTTTTGCAGAATCAATAGTCGGTTTCTGAATTTGTGTCCTTTTTACAAACACCCACACACACACACGCCCTTGCAGAAATTCTAGAGGGCTTCTGAATTTGTGACCTTATTACACACGCACACACTCACACACATAAAACCTTGCAGAATCTCTTGAGAGCTTCATACTTGGTCTCCTTTTTACAAACACACACACACACCATGGCAGAATCTCTAGATGGCTTCTGACTTCAGGATCTTTTTACACACACACACACACACACACACACACACCTTTGCAGAAACTATGGAGTGTTTCTGACTTCATGTGTCCTTTTTACACACACTCTCACACACACACACACACCCTTGCAGAATCTCTTGAGGGCTTCTGACGTCATGTCCTTGTTACACAAACACACACTTGCATAATCTCTGGGGGGTCTGACTTCGTATCCTTTTTACACACACACACTCACACACACACCCTCCCTCACACTGATACTCATACCTTTGTAAAATTCCTAGAGGGCTTCTGACTTCCTTACCTTTTTATACACACACACACACACACACACTCACACACATCCTTGCAGAATTCCTGGATGGATTCTTACTTTGTGTCATTTTTAAACACACACACACACACACACACACACACTCCAAACTCATTTTCTTGCAAAATCTCTGCAGTCCTTCTGACTTCGTGTCCTTTTTAAACACACACACACACACACACACATACACTTGTAGAATCTCTGGAGGACTTCTGATTTCATGTCCTTATTACACACACACACACACACACACACTCCCTCACTCTCACTCTGGAGGACTTCTGATTTCATGTCCTTATTACACACACACACACACACACACACACTCCCTCACTCTCACACCCATACCTTTCCAGAAAACCTAGAGGGCTTCTGATTTCGTGTCCTTTTAACACAACACACTCACCCTTGCAGAATCTCTAGAGGGCTTCTGACTTCCTGTACTTTTGACACACACAGACACCCTTGCAGAATCTCCAGACATTTTCTGACTTCGTGTTGTTTTCACACATACACACACACACACACACTCTGGCAGAATCTCTGGAGGGCTTCTAATATGGTTTA
>NW_027457947.1:100000-105000 GCF_050624435.1 Tenrec ecaudatus
TAAAATGTCGTTTATAAACACACACACACACATCCCTTGCAGAATCTCTAGAGGGATTCAGACTTCGTGTCCTTTTTACACACACACACACACACACACACATCCTTGCAGGAACTCTACAGCGATTCTAAATTCCTATCCTTTTACACACTCACACGCTTGCATAATGCCTGCAGGGCTTCTGTCTTCATGTCCTTTTTATACACACACACAGGCACACAACCTTGCACAATCTCTAGAGTCCTTTTGATTTCTTGTCCTTTTTACACACACACACACACACACACACCTTTGCAGAAACTATGGAGTGTTTCTGATTTCATGTGTCCTTTTTACACACACACACACACACACATACAACCTTGCAGAATCTCTGGAGGGCTTCTGACTTTGTGTCATTTTTACACAAACATACACACATACACACACCCTTGAAGAATCTCTAGAGGGCTTCTGACTTCGTGTCTTTTTACACAAACACACACACACCACACACACATATACCCTTGTAAAATCTCTGGATGGTGGCTGACTTGCTGTCCTTTTTACACACACACACGCACACACACACACACACACACAAACCCTTGCAGAATATCTAGAGGGTTTCTGAATTTGTGTCTGTTGTACACACACACACACACCCTTACAGAACCTCTGGACGGCTTCAGATTCCATGTCCTTTTTACACACACACACACACACACACACACACACACACACACACACACTTTTCCAGAATCAATAGTCGGCTTCTGACTTGGTATCCTTTTTACACACACGCAGACAGACACACATACACACACCTGTGCAGAATCTGTGGAGGACTTCTAACAACATGTCCTTTTTACACACACACACACACACACACACACAAAGATATACTCTTGCAGGATCTCTAGAGTGCTTCTGACTTGGTGTCCTTTATACACACACACACATACACCCTTCCAGAACTCTACAAGGATTCTGACTTCATGTCCTTTTTACACACACACACACACACACACACACACAAATTCATTTTCTTGCCAAATCTCTGCAGTCCTTCTGACTTCGTGTCCTTTTTAAACACACACACACCACACACACACTTGTAGAATCTCTGGAGGACTTCTGATTTCATGTCCTTTTTACACACACACACACACACACACACACAAAGATATACTCTTGCAGGATCTCTAGAGTGCTTCTGACTTGGTGTCCTTTATACACACACACACATACACCCTTCCAGAACTCTACAAGGATTCTGACTTCATGTCCTTTTTACACACACACACACACACACAAACACACACAAATTCATTTTCTTGCCAAATCTCTGCAGTCCTTCTGACTTCGTGTCCTTTTTAAACACGCACACACACACACACACTTGTAGAATCTCTGGAGGACTTCTGATTTCATGTCCTTTTTACACACACACACACACACACACTCCCTCACTCTCACACTGATACCTTTCCAGAAAACCTAGAGGGCTTCTGATTTCATGTCCTTTTAACACAACACACTCACCCTTGCAGAATCTCTAGAGGGCTTCTGACTTCCTGTACTTTTGACACACACACACACAAACACCCTTGCAGAATCTCCAGACATTTTCTGACTTCGTGTTGTTTTCACACATACACACACACACACTCTGGCAGAATCACTGGAGGGCTTCTAATATGGTTTACTTATTTCAAACACAACAAACACACACACACAGACCTTTGCATAATCAATATTGGGCTTCTGACTTCGTGTAATTTTTACCCTAAAACACAAACACACACACACACATACAACCTTGCAGAATCTCTGGAGGGCTTCTGACTTTGTGTCCTTTTTACACAAACATACACACATACACACACCCTTGAAGAATCTCTAGAGGGCTTCTGACTTCGTGTCTTTTTACACAAACACACACACACCAAACACACATACACCCTGGTAGAATCTCTGGATGGTGGCTGACTTGCTGTCCTTTTTACACACACACACACACACACACAAACACCCTTGCAGAATATCTAGAGGGTTTCTGATTTGTGTCTGTTTACACACACACACACACACACACACACACACCCTTACAGAACCTCTGGACAGCTTCAGACTCCATGTCCTTTTTACACACACACACACACACACACACACATACACTTGCAGAATCAATAGTCGGCTTCTGACTTGGTGTCTTTTTTACACACACGCACACAGACACATACACACACCTGTGCAGAATCTGTGGAGGACTTCTAACAACATGTCCTTTTTACACACACACACACACACACACACACACACACACACACACAAAGACATACTCTTGCAGGATCTCTAGAGTGCTTCTGACTTGGTGTCCTTTATACACACACACACACACATACACCCTTCCAGAACTCCACAATAATTCTGATTTCATGTCCTTTTTACACACACACACACACACACACACAAACACACCATTGCAGAATCAATAGAGGGCTTCTGACTTCATGTCTTTTTTATACACACACACACACACACCCTTACAGAACCTCTGGAGGGCTTCTGATTTCATGTCCTTTTTTCACACACACACACACACACACACACACACACACTTTTGCAGAATCAATAGTCGGTTTCTGACTTCGTGTCCTTTTTACAAACACCCACACACACACACGCCCTTGCAGAAATTCTAGAGGGCTTCTGAATTTGTGACCGTATTACACACGCACACACTCACACACATAAAACCTTGCAGAATCTCTTGAGAGCTTCATACTTGGTCTCCTTTTTACAAACACACACACACATCATGGCAGAATCTCTAGATGGCTTCTGACTTCAGGATCTTTTTACACACACACACACACACACACCTTTGCAGAAACTATGGAGTGTTTCTGACTTCATGTGTCCTTTTTACACACACTCTCACACACACACACACCCTTGCAGAATCTCTTGAGGGCTTCTGACGTCATGTCCTTGTTACACAAACACACACTTGCATAATCTCTGGGGGGTCTGACTTCGTATCCTTTTTACACACACACACTCACACACACACCCTCCCTCACACTGATACTCATACCTTTGGAAAATTCCTAGAGGGCTTCTGACTTCCTTACCTTTTTATACACACACACACACACACACACTCACACACATCCTTGCAGAATTCCTGGATGGATTCTTACTTTGTGTCATTTTTAAACACACACACACACACACACACACACACACACACTCCAAACTCCTTTTCTTGCAAAATCTCTGCAGTCCTTCTGACTTCGTGTCCTTTTTAAACACACACACACACACACATACACTTGTAGAATCTCTGGAGGACTTCTGATTTCATGTCCTTATTACACACACACACACACACACACACTCCCTCACTCTCACTCTGGAGGACTTCTGATTTCATGTCCTTATTACACACACACACACACACACACACTCCCTCACTCTCACACTCATACCTTTCCAGAAAACCTAGAGGGCTTCTGATTTCGTGTCCTTTTAACACAACACACTCACCCTTGCAGAATCTCTAGAGGGCTTCTGACTTCCTGTACTTTTGACACACACAGACACCCTTGCAGAATCTCCAGACATTTTCTGACTTCGTGTTGTTTTCACCCATACACACACACACACACACACACACACTTTGGCAGAATCTCTGGAGGGCTTCTAATATGGTTTACTTATTTCAAACACAACAAACACACACACACAGACCTTTGCATAACCAATATTGGGCTTCTGACTTCGTGTAATTTTTACCCTCACACACAAACACACACACACACATACAACCTTGCAGAATCTCTGGAGGGCTTCTGACTTTGTGTCCTTTTTACACAAACATACACACATACACACACCCTTGAAGAATCTGTAGAGGGCTTCTGACTTCGTGTCTTTTTACACAAACACACACACACCAAACACACATACACCCTGGTAGAATCTCTGGATGGTGGCTGACTTGCTGTCCTTTTTACACACACACACACACACACACACAAACACCCTTGCAGAATATCTAGAGGGTTTCTGAATTTGTGTCTGTTTACACACACACACACACACACACCCTTACAGAACCTCTGGACAGCTTCAGACTCCATGTCCTTTTTACACACACACACACACACACACACACATACACTTGCAGAATCAATAGTCGGCTTCTGACTTGGTGTCTTTTTTACACACACGCACACAGACACATACACACACCTGTGCAGAATCTGTGGAGGACTTCTAACAACATGTCCTTTTTACACACACACACACACACACACACACACACAAAGACATACTCTTGCAGGATCTCTAGAGTGCTTCTGACTTGGTGTCCTTTATACACACACACACATACACCCTTCCAGAACTCTACAATGATTCTGATTTCATGTCCTTTTTACACACACACACACACACACACACACACACACAAACACACCATTGCAGAATCAATAGAGGGCTTCTGACTTCATGTCTTTTTTATACACACACACACACACCCTTACAGATCCTCTGGAGGGCTTCTGATTTCATGTCCTTTTTTCACACACACACACACACACACACACACACACACACACTTTTGCAGAATCAATAGTCGGTTTCTGACTTCGTGTCCTTTTTACAAACACCCACACACACACACGCCCTTGCAGAAATTCTAGAGGGCTTCTGAATTTGTGACCTTATTACACACGCACACACTCACACACATAAAACCTTGCAGAATCTCTTGAGAGCTTCATACTTGGTCTCCTTTTTACAAACACACACACACATCATGGCAGAATCTCTAGATGGCTTCTGACTTCAGGATCTTTTTACACACACACACACACACACACCTTTGCAGAAACTATGGAGTGTTTCTGACTTCATGTGTCCTTTTTACACACACTCTCTCACACACACACACCCTTGCAGAATCTCTTGAGGGCTTCTGACGTCATGTCCTTGTTACACAAACACAC